>NC_028455.1:25645055-25811757 GCF_000263155.2 Setaria italica | reverse complement strand
TCCAGGGATCTGAACCACTCGAAACTTGCCGAGTAACTGCAGGATGGGCCGCTCTCGGGGACAAGAGATGAAGAGAGGCACGACCGCACGAGATGGCGGCTTGTCACCGGTTTGGGCAGATCAGATCATGTCGTATCCTAATCCACTGACATACTATAACGATTTTTTAAGACAACAATGGTAGTTTGAGACTTTGGCAGTGACTTTTTTAACTGCTCTTTTCAGCAAGTTTAACGTCGCACAGCTGTTAATCTGGCTTAATGTAGTAGGTGCAGCTGAGATTCAAGCACCATTGCTAAATTGACAAGTTACCACCTTTCGCTCCTATGGTGACGGAGCAGCGGCTCTATGTGGCATCACGACCGTGTTGAGCTGGGCGCGTCACAAGTGGTGGATTCGATTTTTTTTTTCAAAATCGATTTTTGACTTGAAAACGAGATAAAATGGACTCGAAGACATTATCGTAGAACTGATTCTCTGTAATACACACTTCAGCAAATCTCCCTCTAGAAATAAGCCGAGCTCAGCTAAACAGGACGCGTGCTCATCCTTATTGGCTTTGCAGTTTTATTATGTACAAATACAAATAAGCATGGACACGAATCATCAGAACACTAATAGACCGCCGCATCGCTCACACGACACGGAAAGATTTTGGGCAACGTCGTAAGCTCAAACGACTCAAAACATAGCAAGACGCCAGCAATCAATAGTTCCTCAAATACGATAATTCCAGACTGCGAAAACTTGCTCATCAGAATATAAAAGAAAGCTATGGACTCGGCAGTATGCGTCAAACCAGCAATGGTCTCTTATAGTAACATGAGCCCTGTTTTGTGAAAAACACAATTTTTGACACTCCAACGATCAGCTCATATTACAGCTTTACAGGTTTATGGCATGCCAAGATAGTTAAGCAACACGCTCACAAGCAAGCATCCCTTGTCTGCCTGTCTGGATAAAACATCCCTCATTACATGAGTGGGAACATATCAAGCTAACACAGCAGCAGTAGCAGCAGCCGACACCATTGCCTGCCTTCTTAGTAACTTCTTAGTAACGGTACTTGGTGGAGTAGTCCTTGGGAGCGATCACCAGACCACGGCCCTTCCGGGCACCCCTGTAGACGGTCTCCACGATGTCGACGAACTCCTGCTTGTCCTTCAGGGCCCAGTTGATCTTGTTGTTGTTTCCCGTCCCGAGATCGATCATGATGTGCTTGTTACGGAAGAAGAACATCACCGTCGACGGGTCGTACAGCTCGTACATGGTGTTGAAGTCCGGGACCTCGGTGATGTCTACGAGGTAGATGACAGCAAAGTTCTTTATGGTCTCGGCTACTGCAGCCAGCACTTCATCCATCTAGAACATGAACAAGAGTAAGTAAGAATGAAGTCAAACCATATAAGCTTGCTATACAAGTGTAGAACTAAATCACAAAGCAGTGCTAAATTAGTATGGAACCAAATCATAAGACCATGTCAGAGTTAACAAGCAACATGGAGTTTTTCACAAAGCATTAAAGAAGGGCTCATAGCTACTTCAATTTAATTTCATTGAGCGACTCATCTCAAAAGCAAGCATTTAAGTTGCCAGTTAGCTCTCAACATGAAAGGACAGATGTACTGTGTTACTTGACAAGAAAACATCCAATCCACTTCTGTTCCAAACTTAAACTAACAAAATATTATATAACATACATAAGGATCAAGTGAACATAACAGTAACATGTAATGCTAGTATGCTACAACAAGATCCAGGTCAGAACATAATTGGAACATGTGGTGCTACCAAGGCCACTAAAACAGTTTGTCCTTATAATTTAATCGGCCAAGTAGCAATCTGGCATTGGTGCACTGAGAGCCCGAAACCATGTTTACTTCTGTCTCCTGACTAACGGCATGAGGAACAAGAATTACAGACTCTAAATCAGCAAACTGCAGCAGTTCAGAATTCTCTTATGCTTAGCAGAATTGTAGAAGCTGGACTTACCCCTAAACCCCATCTAACTTGCCTGCATCTTCTCAACAGCATATGTTACAGCTCCAAGCCGAAAGGACAGGCTTCCGCAAGCAGGAAAGCAACCAGAGGAAGAAACAAATGCAAAGAACTCTCCAGAGATTCATAACTTACTAGAAAGGAACTGCCCTATAGGCAATTACTTTAATTTCACATGGTAACTCATAAAACGCTTCAAAATCATGGAAGGTTAAATAGACTGCAAAAAGTCCCAATAACAGCTTTGTTTTGTCTGGAGTAAAAAAGAGAAACTTACTGGAAACTATTCCTGCCCCAACTTTGAACTGACAATCTATCTGTGAAAAACAGGCACACCGAAGACAGTATGACCTTAGAGTTTATAGAGACAAAGGAAGCAGAGAGCAAGTGATGGTAAGTCTATATGGCATAACAGTGGTCCTCTAACATGTTTTAATCGGCTGGGGAGACTCTGCGATATCTAGACCACTTATTACCCATCAGTATCACAACCTAAACAATCCCCACTAGTGCTCACTAATCAAGATGAGGATGCACGGATTACAGAAACTACAGCGGCAAGATTGTGACAGTTCAAGTATGCATCAGTGATCTTCCCTTGGCTCGATTCTCCTAAACTCAAGCAACCTACTGCAGCGCCCACAACAGAAATCCTTACCCCCAATTTCCTAAATTCAGCAAAGCCCCTGGCCTCCAGGAATTTAATTTTACCGATTCATAACATACTAGTAGAAGGCACTACAGCCCTACTGGCTTTTTAAAAACTGGACAAGAGGCTTCAAAGTTACAAAAGGTTAAGTACACTGGAAGTTCATTTAACTCATGTGGAACAGAAGCTTAGTTTCGTCCAGGAAAAAAAAGAACAAGAAGAGAAACTTACTGAAAACTAGTCCTGTTGCTACTTTGAACAAACAATCTATCCCCTGACAAGAGAAGAATCTAAAGACAGCATCACCTTAGACTCTACAGGCACAAACCAAGCAGGAGCTAGTGATGCAGCTGGTAAACGGCGAGTTTATAGAGCAAAACAGTGTGATGTCTAGACCACTTGTTACCCATCTGTATCATCACCTAAACAATCCTTACTCGTGCTCACTGCTGACTAATTAACACGAGGATGCACAGATTGCAGAAACTATAGCAGCAAAAATTGTGACAGTTTGTGTATGCATCAGTGATCAGAACAATTGGCTCGATTCTCCTAAACCCAAGCAACCTACGGCAGCACATAAATCCTTACCCCAATTTGCTAAATTCAGCAAATCCCCAGGCCTCCAGGAATTCAATATTCCCACACTCCCCCATGGCCCCATCGACGGGGACCCCAAAGTACAGCACAGGAGGCATCCATAGGCATGAACAGATAGAAATCATACGCAAGCGAATCGAACAGGCGCAGATCGAGGAAGAGCGGAAGCTAGGGTTAGGATGTGCTCGGTACCTGCATGCAGGTCTCGTCCCAGTCGTGGCCGAAGCGGATGATGACGAGGCGCTCCTCCTCGGCGAGGATGGCCTGGTCCACCGCCCACCCAGAGTGCAGATGCGGCAGCAGGTACGACATCTTCTTCCGCCGCCGGCCGCTCCTCCTTCTCTCGACTTCTCTCCTGCGGGCGCCGAACTGCTTACCCGCGAGAAGATTCGGATCGTGAGGAGAGAGCGCCTGAACTCACCTGCGGATCTGGAGGTATACGGCGGAGGCGGAGGACGCGTCTGTGGACGGCGGCTGGAGGCAGGTCAGGTGCTCCGCTCCCCGGAGACGAGACGCGTTTGCTGCCGCGTCGTGTGGAGGTGGATCAAGGCGGGTCTCGGCCGGCAGAGCGTGTGGTGTGTCCGCCTCGGCCTTGACCGGCTGTTTCCAGGTCCAATACCAGAAATTGGGCCTGACAAGCGCAGGGCCCAATGGGATTTCCTCCTCGTCATGGGCTTCAGGACTGTCACGAGGACTTCTAGGCCCACCGGCAAAGCCGCAAGGCAACTGAATCCGTTTTTGCTCTTTGCAAGCACCCCTTTCTTTATCCTTATCCTTTGGGTCATATCAAAACACCATCTACCTCTAGCATGAAAAGCTAACATATTCTTTACCTCCAAAATAAGGTAATGTCTTGAGATGAGAATCGAAGAAAGCTAACGTAAGGCCGGCATTCATGTTTACCTACGAGCCAAGATAAAAAAGGGTGGTTCATACGATTTCCCAAAGAAAAGGCATGCGCTGCAAGCAAAAAGTCAAACATGCCTATCTCCTCTCTTTTTCGACGTGATTTGCCGCAAGCTTAACCAGAAAGAGACCGTTTTGACGATTGCCGCCGTCTCCAGAGTCCAAACCTCTAATATTCCCGAGCAAAACCAAACAAACATATAGCTCCTCCTGCAGTCAAGTCCTGCTGCTGTTAGGTTACCTCCAATTTGAAGGTGCAAAGGCTTCACTGCTGTTCCGGTTCCAGTTCTCCAGCACCGTCCATTTTTATTTAGGAGCTGACTTTGGAGTTTGGAGAGCCGGCCTGAAAAGCTGGGCCTTGACTTTTCTGTGCTTGTGAACAGGCATGGCTTGTCCACTCGTTCAGCGCTAATCCATCTACTCATCACTCAACCCTTCACCACTAATTTCAGACAAATTAATCCACCGACATTTCAATCAGATTAGCAGCATCCTCTCTCACGACCCCTTGGGACAGGTGCACGGCAGCAGCAGCAATGGAAAGTGCATGCATGCAACGCAACTTGCTTGTGCTTGGAGGAGGAGCCTCTCCAATGTGTGGTTCTAGGCTGGTTTGATATTTTTCTCTCTCCTGTATTGTAGTCCTCAAAGGAGATGGTTCAGATACGAGTAGCACCTACTCCCTTTATCCCAAATTATAAGTCAATTTTGTTTTTTAATTCATAGATTTTATTATGCACTTAGGTATATCTTATATCTAGATGTATAATAATATCTATTCATTTAGAAAAATTAAAATAATATATAATTTGAAACGGATGAAATCTTAAAGATGTTCCTACACATCGTCAGCGTGATATCTCCGATTCTCCGTGATCGTGCCCTCGCCATCCCAGATAAAAGCAAGCACTCCAGCCTAGCTAAAAACTACCGTATCCTAACCCTAGGCCCCGTGTGCCCGTGCGTGGCAGTGGCAGTGAGTGTGCCACATCACATGAAGGCCATGCCAGCAGCTCGAGCATCTGTCCCCCTCCATCTGTCCGCATTCTTTTTCAAGGTTGCACTGCAGTCGATGAAGCCTGCAGGCAGGACCGAACGAACCCATGCATCCACAGCTATAACAGCTTCATCTTATCGTCCTCTCACGCACGCACGTCGATCGCCTTTTTCCCAGCTGAAAGAGATGGTTCATGCACGCACTCCACTTCACCAGCTCACGCTGTCACGCACCTTATCCTAAGGCGGGGCATGGGCAAGAGCCGCACGTCACATCCGTAGCCCAGCAAAGCAATGCCGGTGCATGCTCCGTCGGTCGCGCGCGGCTGTCCATTTCCTCCTCTCCGGTGAAAAGGGTGTCTGAATCTCTGATCCGCAACGGCAGAACACAGAAGTGGATTGATGATGATGGCCGGCCCCGGCCAACGGCCATGGCCGCCCGGCACCCGGCCATCTGCGCGCGCGTGCCCCGTGCCCGGGCTTCCTCGTCCAGGCCCATGCGGCCGGCCGGACAGATCGAGGAATCCATTCAATGCCGCGGCGCCGGTGCGGGGTGCAGGTTCCGGCAATATGCTCATGTGGCCGTGCTCAGAAGAGAGTCAGAGACGGGGAGGCGCGACGGGACGACAGGCATTCGCTGTCGCCTCGGCCCTGCCCGCATCGGTCCGCGCAGGTCGCAGCGGCTGATGGGGCGCTCGAGTCAACACAGTCATACACATGCTAGCTATAGCTGCTAGTCTGCTGAAGCCTAGCGCCCGACGCCTCCGCGGGTGGCGCCATACGGTGTCACGTGCGCGTCATGTGGCACGAGGAACCGGGAGCAGCTGCCAGCTAGTAGCGGCTACTACATGGAGTACGAGTAGCGCTAGAGCTGAGTTGACTGGACTCTGGCGCGCGCTGCCGGACAGATACCGATGCCGATGCATGGGCGCGGCTGTCAGTACGAAGAACGTGCGGCGGCGTGGAGCATTTGCCGGGCTGCCGGTGGTGCCATGCAGCGTGCCTCGTCCCGTACATCGCCGGCGGCCGGCCGTCGCATCGTGCTGTCGGTTACCCCGATTCGATTTTGCTTTCCCGTGGCTGCCGCCCGGCCGTGGCGTGTTCGGATCCCCGTCGTGGGCCGATGACGGCCGGGTGATGGATCTGGTGCGGGCTCGAGAGTTCAAGGAAAATGGCTATGGGATTCAACTAAAAAGAATCTCTTTTCTCGATTACTATTAGGATTCCAGGAAGCTTGGCTAGCAATGCTTTCGTTACATTGTCTCGGTACATTGTTGGTCCTATGGTACTTGTGAAACGCGTGGTGCTATTAACGGGCTATATTCTAGATTGCATTTTGAGGTCGGGGAGATGAATGAACACTCCTTTTATAATGCTTAAGACAAAATCTAAGCTTTGCTACTAGACCTAGCGTGATATTTACACTTTAGCCTTATATACTGTGGCTTAACTTCTTATACTCCATTAAATAACAAAAACCATAATATAAACATCACATGAGCATGCTTTCAAAAATAAATCTAACAATATTAAAGTTGTATCCAACAATATATCCGTATTAGAATTACATGAACTTTAGGCTAGTCTCAGTGCACAGCTGTTTCATGGCGCAATTACTAGGGCTGATAACTTGGTAACTGTGCCTGGTGGGTTTCATGGTGATGAAACTTCTCTCACATATGATGAAACTCCATCTTCTCTCTTATTATAATGACTTGCCACGTCAGCAAATTTGTTGACATGCTATGTTATTTAATAATTATAAAACTCTTGATGAAATCTCCACTGAGACTCATTTTACCCAACAGTTGTTCAATTTATTTGTCTCAATGCATTGTTACTGCTAGTGCTATAACACCTATACAAGTGATAGTAAGGTCAGTCTTAGTGGACAGTTTCATTGCACAGTTACCAAGACTGAGAATAATTGTGGGATGAAACTCTTCTCTCTTCTGATGAAACTCCCCATCATAATGACCTTGCCAAGTCAGCAATTTTGTAGTGCAAGCAAATTTAATGGACATTAAACTTCAATGAAATTCCTATTGAGACTGGCCTAACTCCCTATGTCCCATAATAAATGATCTTTTAGAAAATTTCAGACCAAATAGTGGGGATGAAAAATATCCAATATACCCCTAATCAATCCATTTACTTGACTACAGTAGACGAGCTCGGCACATAGATTATTGGTCTATTTAATTATGAATGCTGGTGGTTAGCTCACCACCCAACCAGCATGATGTTTTTTTCTCAAAAACTGAGTCAAAGTAATAAATTGGTCTTTTTATATCGTCTAAAATCTAGAAAAGCACTTTTTAGTGGGACAAAATTTGAACTCTAAAATAAAATTTATTTTGGGACGGAGGGAAACATAAAATAGTACATGCCACGATTTAAGGTGCCCATTTCAAATATCCTAGTATTAGGTACGCACAAATGGTAACTCCATAGTATTTTTATTCGACAACATGAAAACTATACGTGGTTTCAAAAAATATTACCATAATCTTATCGGTTTACTTGTTTATATTTTTTATTGAGGAAAACATTGATAGGATATACAATAGGTTTGTATACAAGATGTGCTTTTTGTAATAAAAAACACCTCCAAAATTTCAAAATATATGTTGTTTTTTTCCCTAAACACCTCCTAAAATTGTAACTTTGAACAAGTTTATTTTACATTTTAGGTATTAATATATATATATTCATAAAAATAGTTAAAGCTTGACACGATTTATATTTCGGATCGACACGTTTTCACTATTGCACACAACTCACATAAAAAGACTAGGTGCATGTATAGAAAGAGGATAAATTGTATATAAAGAGGATAATTGTAGAATTGTGAGAGGATAAATGAACACTCTTTTTATCATGCTTCCGACAAAATCTAAGCTTTGCTACGGGACCTGGCGTGATCTTTACTCTTTAGTCTTTATAATGTGGCTTAACCTCTTATACTCCATTAAATATCTCAAAACCATAATATAAACATCACATGAACGAGCTTTCAAAAATGAATCTAACAATACATTCGTATTAGAATTACATGAACCTTATGCTAGTCTCAAGGCACAATTTCATGGCGCAATTACCAAGGTTAAGAACTTGGTAACTGTGCCTGGTGGGTTTTGTGGTGATGAAACTTCTCTCACATATTTATGAAACTCCATCTTCTCTCTTATCATAATGACTTGCCACGTCAGCAAATTTGTTGATGTGCCATGTTATTTAATAATTATAAAACTCTTGATGAAATCTCCATTGAGATTGGTTTTACCCAACAATTGTTCAATTTATTTGTCTCAGTGCATTGTTACTGCTAGTGCTATATTAACTATATAAGTGATAGTAACTCCCTATGTCTCATAATAAATGCTCTTTTAGAAAATTTCAGAACTATATAAGTGACAGTAACTCCCTATGTCTCATAATAAGTGCTCTTTTAGAAAATTTCAAACCAAATAGTGTGGACCATTTACTTGACTACAGTAGACGAGCTCGGCACATGGATTCTTGGGTCTATTTAATTATGAATGCTGGTGGTTAACTTATCACCCAATCTGCAGGATGTTTTTGTCTCTAAAATTGAGTCGAAGGTAATGAATTGGCCTTTTTATATGGTCTAAAATCTAGAAGAGCACTCTTTAGGGCTTGTTTGGATACACCCTCCTAAAGATCAGAAGTTCACTTTTAGGACACTTTTAAGACTTGTGCATCCAAACATGGGTCCTAAAAGTGCACTCCTAAACTTTAGGAGGGTCATTTTCATTAGGAGGGTCAAGGGGTCCTAATGGATCCTATTTCTCCTAAAAGTGGTCCCCAAGTCCCCTTTTACCTCTATTGCCCTCGCATGCGTGAACAGTGTAAGGGTAGTTTAGAGGAGTAATTGAGGGGTAAAAATGACATTTTCCCTCTAAGGTCCTAAAGATTAGTAGTCTATCCAAACAGCCCTATACTAAACTTTAGGACTAGCAATTTGAGGGTCCTAAACTTTAGTACACTACTAAACTTTAGGAGTTTGTATCCAAACAGGGCCTTAGTGGGACAAAATTTGAACTCTAAAATAACATTTATCTTGGGATGGAGGGACACATAAAATAGTACATGCCATGATTTAAGGTGCCCGTTTCAAATATGGTAGTATTAGGTAGAGACAAATGGTAACTCCCAAGTATTTTTATTCGACAACATGAAAACTATACGTGGTTTAACTTGAGGAAAACATTGATAGGATGTACAATAGGTTTGTTTACAAGATGTGCTTTTTTTTATAGAAAAAACACCTCCTAAATTTCAAAATATATGTTTTTTTCTTCTAAACTCTAGTCAAATTTGTAACTTTGAACAAGTTTATTTTACATTTTAGGTATTAATATATTTTTTTTTCATAAAATCAGTTAAAGCTTAACACGACTCGCATAAAAGACCAGGTGCATGTATATATATAAATTAAAGAGGATAAATTGTAGAATTGTACGACTCCAACCAAAGAGCATGTAGCATGCATGTAGACGTAGACTCTTCACACGGTGTTTACGGATCTCGGGTACGGTACGTAATTGAAAGCTCACCGGACTCACGTCGAAGTCAAACTTATTTTACGGGAAAAATTCGTCCATTGCAAACAATGGTTTCCCCTTTACGACTTTCAGCTTTAAAAAAATCAAGTGCTCCGTGGCTCCATCCATAGACACGTCGACACATACTATGTAGCGAACAAAATACTCGAACCGCAAGAGGTCAAAGCATAAATTTTTGGATAAACTAAGCACAACGTGCCAATTCGGCCGTGGCCCCGCACGCCACCGTGGTCTGCCGCCCGCTCCACCAGCCAGAGACCGAGACCGCGACCGCGCGCGGCACGGCAGCAGCGACGGTTCGGTTCGGATAAGGCCGGCGCCACCACCACCCGCACGGTCGCTCTCTCTCGGCCGGCGCGCGTGGGCCCCCGCGCTTTCGGTCGTCGTGGACTCACCGACCGAGGCGGTGCCGTAGACCGCGGCGACTCGCAGCGCCCGCGTGGGGCCCGCACCCGAGCCTTTCGCATTTTCGGCGTCGCCTGCGCGCCCCCCGGAGCGTCGTCTATCCGTTCGTCGTCGTCCGAGGCGATCGATCGGATCAGACGGCTCGCGGCGCAGCGGATGGGCGGGCGGTGGGGCCGTGGGCCCACTTGGTCCGCGCGTCACTGGTCTACGTGGGGCCGGTCGGTCAGACAGGGAGGTTTTGTGAAACGACCCTGTGAGATTCCCGAAATCGCTCCGGTCGTTCTCGAGGCCAGCGTGCTCTCTCTATCGGTGTCCCAGTCTCGTCGAACTCGCGACTCCGTTGCTTGCATTGCATGAGCAAGAGCGATCCCGTTACGTTGTCGGCAAGCACCCCCACGGTCGGTTGGCGACTCGCTCTCGGCCAACCAACTGGCTGCCACTCCCTGCTCCTCGCCGCCGGGCGCCGGCCGACAGGGCCACCGGACGTGTGCTTGTCACCGACAGGCACGCGTCGGCCGGCCGGCCGCGGTCCTTCTCCCCCGCTTCAATTCGAAGGTGTACGGCATCGGATTCGCGCAGACTGCCAGCTGTAGCTGCACTGCAGTAGTATGTGTGTGCAGTCAATGTGGCTGCAGGCAGTCCCACTACTCGCGGGGCATGCGCATGTCTCGCGCACGAGCCCTGTCTCGGTGTCTCGTCTCTCTGTCCCTGTGTTCTGTGTGTCTAGGCGCGTGTGCGTCTACGTGCCTTTCGACCGTGCACGCGTGCGCCACACCAAATTCTCTAGATCTCGGTGCGCACAGGCACAGCAGAGAGCAGCGGCGGCAGCACAGTGCATCACTTCCTGTATCCTTCACAACGCAGCACAGTGCACCGGAGCCACCGAGCCAGGCCAGGTTGTCAAAGTTCAAACCCGTGAGGCCGCCGCCGCCGCCGGCGGCGGCGGCGCATGGCGCCGGAGCCGGATGCGGCCGCGTCGCGATAGCAGCTACCGGCCAAATGCCATGTCCGATCCGGCAGGGGAGGCCCGCCAAAGATCGCGAGCATTAGCGGCTAGCGCGACGTGGCCACGGCGGCGACCACAGCGAGCTCGCGCCGCGCCGCGCCGGTGGACTTTTGCCGGAAAGAGGGTGCTGCTGTAGCCGGACAGTGTCGCCATGCCTGGACAGACAGGCCTATGGAACCTAGGGCGGAGTCCACCAGCTGCTACCAGCTCGTCTCCATTTTAGGCCTTGTTTATGGGGTGTTTACCTCCACGTTTAGTATGCTAAAGTTTAGCAACTTTTAACTGTTAAACTGCCAAACACCCTTGCTAAAACTTGCTAAAGTTGAGTTGCTAAAGTTTAGCACTTTAGCAAGTTTTTGGTTGCTAAAACTTGCTAAAAGGTGGGCTGGACAACATATACCCCTCATTTATTACTTGTCTTCCCCCTCCTGCGCACCTTTAATAAGGGTAGATAGGTCCTTTTACAGCTCATTAAATGCCTTTTAGCAAGAGTATCCAAACAACTTTTGCTAAAGTTTAGCAACTAAAGTTTAGCAACTTTTAGCAACTAAAGTTTAGCAAGAGAAACCAAATAGGCCTGTTGCCCAACTTTGGAGATGCAAAATTACTATTGTAGCATTGTAGCACATTGTTGCGTTTCGTTTGTATTTGTGAATTATTGTTTAAATATTGACTAATTAGGCTCAAAAGATTCATCTCGCAAAGTACAACAAAACTGTGCAATTAGTTTTTGATTTCGTCTACATTTGGTACTCAATGCATGTATCGTAAGTTTGATGTGATAAGAATCTTCTTTTTGCATAGTGTTAAAGTTGGGAGTTTGGAACTAAACAGGCGCATAGGCGAGGCTAGAGGCTAGGTGGGGCCCGACCTAGGCGACCGTGCCAGCCCCAGGAGGAGGAGGAGGAGGAGTGCGGAAAACCCGAAACATACGAGGGGCGAGCTGCTAAAAACCGCCGAGGCCTTATCCACTTGCTGGTGCCAGCTCGGACGTCGCGTGGTCGGGCAGCGGCGCGCAGTCCCGCCCCCGCGTCACGCTCCTGGAGCCGGGTCGTCGCGGCGCCCACCGGTTTAAATTACTACTAACTGCCCCCACTAATCCCGGTTCTGCCCTCCTAACCGCGCGCTAATCACGCCACGGCCCCCACCCTCCCGGCCCGGCCTTCTCGAAAAGACGCGACAGGGCCGGGGACAGTCGGGCAGGGCGCGGCGCGCGTTCCAGCTGTAACCGGTCAAACCCGATGCGCACCACGACGCGTCCTACCCTCCCTCCCCGACACGCGGGCCCAGGTCCCACCGCAGCAGCACGTGTCGGTGGCCTCGGGTGCGGCACCGCCGCGCGCGGCTGAGCTGGCGCGCTTTACCCCGCGGGGCCCGCGGCTTTAACTAACGCTATCCACTCCCCGGTTCCGCCACCCGGCCCACGGGTTTAGGTCGTATTTACGGAGGGTGCCACCGGAGAGATGGGCCGGGCTGGGTGCGTATATCCTTGGAATATACTATTGTTACTTTCAAAAGGCCTCCTCCTTCCGGTCTTGTTTTATTTTAGTGGTGTCGTTGGAGTTCCTCTTTGGCTCGCTACTGATAAAGTAATGGTTGATTATGGGTGCGGGATTAGTTTTGATTAAATTAATTAATTGGAGTTGGGATGTGGTGGGGCGACAATGGGGATATGCTTGTATATGCACCAACGCCATGCACGCTCGCACTGCACTTGCCAAAAGTCTAAACCATGTGGGGGAAGAAGATTTGGCTAGTTTAATCTCGTCCTGATCTTCGCTTTTTAACCGGTCGATCGATTTCGATCGTCAGTGAGAGGGAGATTTGGCACTTTTGGGAGAAAAAGATGGATGGATTCGGGGGAATTGCCCCTCGTATTAGTAAGAAATAAAATGCGTATGTATTTCATGGCAGATAAGTTAGGAATTAATGTGCCAATGGATACGGACGAAGGTCATCCTTGGAGTCGTAAATAAGGGATGACTTGATAGTGGCAGTCTCTAAAAATACAATTTTGCCCAGTAATTGTTGTTGTAGTTTTTTATAATTTGTAATCAAAATCTGAAATATTTGTGGCCGGATAGAGCATGTACATAATTGATGACACCATGTATCAGCTGCCAATTTAATCGCAAGTTTAACCAGCATCAGAAGTTTGGTCCCTGTATACTTGTCGCCTATCCTTTGTTGTCGCGCTGTTTGGTCAAATGTTAAGTTGTCGCTGTCCCGTCTGGGATTTCTTCCAATTGTACAAGTGCAGTGTCCAACTAGATAACCATCTACCAATGGAGGATAAGATAAATAATGCACCTACCGGTCTTGTGATATTTTATTAATCATGGCACCCTAAAGATCAGAGGTTAGCATGAAAGCAAAGTTATTACTACTCCATCTTGACCAACTAAGGCTAAGCTATAGCTAGCACTTTCGGTTCTTGCTTATCCTCAAAGAAATTTTGGTTGGATGCATGACGTAGAGACAACAGGATATATTTAATGTACACCATGGATAGGATTTTTATGCGAGTATGAGATGGAGTATCAGCTTTTGCATAATAGGAGTATTATGCTAACCCCAATGGAAAGTTTCATGTTGATGTTTCTAAGACAGCCACATAAGCAAGAATGAAATGAAATGGTGTATGAAACTACCCTCTCCAATGCATAATTTCATGGTGTGGTTTCATAGGATCAAAATCGCATTTAATTTCATGATCATGGAGAGTTGGTATTCGTGTATAGTTGGTTTCATCCAGATGAAACCAGTTCCCTCTCTCTTTTTTGGATATTTAACTATTTGCCATCGTTACGGATGTCACCTTTCAAAAGCCATCCTTAAAATGGCACCTACATATTTGCCCTCTTTTTTCATTTCATGCCATGTCATTAAAAAATCCTATGTGGCATATTAATTAATGAGAATGAAACCTCGTGATACTCCTCATTAGGAGTAGCCTTAGTGAATTATTGTACAGTACACATGATATGGTACCCAAGACATCTTCCTAGCGTCCTAGGATAAAATTTAATTAAAAATGAAGCTTTCTTAAATTGCAGCCATCGTATTTTGGACGACCACATCATCTCCAAAATATTGTATATTTATAAAAGTCAAGGTTATATTATTATGAAATACCTCTTAAAATAATTTAACAAAAACCCACAAAAAATGTCGTCGGGTTTTTAGCAAAACTGTTAATCTTCAAAACTAAATAGATATACAACCCTTGCGCGTCTAAAAAGATGTCATAGATAAAAAATCAATTTCAAAGATCATAAAACATTACTTCTTTCTCTAGACTCATTAACTTAGGTTGGAGTGTAGTACACAAATAGCTGTCGAATTCATAAACCAAGAATAAGGATGTCATAATGATCGAAATCCGAAATCTTTAAAGACCCAAGCTGTCACCAGATTTTCTCGCAAGGAAAAAAAATCCCAAATCTTTGAAATAATAAACACCATTCCAAAAGTAAAGGGTCAATCCTGCCCTTATCCATTGTACATACTAGCTATAAAATAAACAACCGAAGCCCTATCCTATCCGTGATGGCACAAAGGGTAAATCCGGCAAACCCTGGGGGCAGGAGTTACCCATTCTCTCTCATACCCTTCCTACGGTAAGTTGAGGGTTCACCTCCCCCGCAAAAACCTTTGCCTAAAAAACCGAGGCGCAGAGCAATTTCTCCCCTCCCTGTCTCGACATTTCTTGCGACCTCGCCCCTGTCCCTATCCCTGTCGACTCCGGTTTGATGTTCTCATAGAAGGAGAGCGAGCGAGAGAAGCAAGCGAGAGAGAGAGAGAGAGAGAGAGAGAGAGAGAGAGAGAGAGAGAGAGAGAGCCTGGGGGGACCAAGAATTTCGGTGCGGAAGCGGAGGCGAAGGGGAGGGGGAAGCAGAAGGGTAGGCCGGTGAAGGGCGAGCACGTCGCGTTTGATCTCGGTAAGCGCCGGCTTGCTCTGAGATTTCTTTTGCGTTGCTGTTTTCGTGTTTCCCGGTTGTTCGTTGCGGCGGCGTAGGGCTGCGAAAGATTCGATCTTGGGAGCAGTTTTGACCCCCATTCATAGTTTAAATTTGGAGCGGCGATTTTGGTTTAGGGATGCCATTAAATTCTTTTGTTTGGTTTGGCGCGTGTGGTTTCAATCTGCTTCTCCTCGTTTATCGGGTGGTAAGTTGATTTGGATTTGGCCATCGTTAGTATCCAATGAAATCTATTGTGAAAAAAGGGGATTTTTTCCTTTGGAAATGTTTTTTGATGCTTTCTTTACAATATGCTTCAGGACTTTCCTATCATACATTCTCTAGCTTTTGTGCCTTAAAACATTTTGATCTGTAGTTACTGCATTTCCGTACGAAACACTGCGGTCAATTTGGCGTTTTTATTTGTTCGAACGAAGGACGGGCGTATGCGTGTATACAGGGGTAGTATTCGTTGTTGCATTGTTCTTCTATCTGTCTGCCCGTCGTGGCGTTTTGTTTCTCAGTTAGACTAAATTTTAGGATTCCTGACCCAATCCTTTTCAAGTTTCATTTCTACGCCCTCTGTTAGTTTCGCACAAGAAATCAACCACTGGTTTAGATTCAGTTCATGTTTAGGCACATTACTTGTTGTTATGTTATTGTCAGATTTTCGATGTCAGATGTGTACCTGTCTTACTTCAGTTATTCTGCATTTTAGCTATAAAAAAGTTGATCTACACGGGTAGTTTTTCACCTAGCAACTAGTCATATGTAAGATAGATATAAGCTTTTTCACCAGTAGAACATCTTATTTTCCAAGGCTACAGTGTTATATATTCGATTTTGATCAGAAAAACAAATAGTTTGCCCCAATTTGTTGACCATGCCAAGTAGTGGTATATCTGCAGAGCAGCCATGGAGTTTTTACAGCTGTACATCATTGGGTTTTTGATATAAATTGCTCGGAATTATATCGACGCAAGCTGTTGGGACTTGGGGTTAACACGATGTTGCAACTGGCACCAACTATTCAGCAGCCAGCACGAGTTGCATCGTGTGCTGGATCAAGTTCCCATGGCTGCTTGGCCATGCCCCCTTCAGTAGTATCTTGTGTAGGCCATTTCTTGCCAAACAGGCCTCGCAATAATGGCTCCTGGACCCCTTTGGAATGGGATGTCAAGTACTGTGAGCAAGTGAGGGCGTGAGCCTGTAGAGGTTGTTGTGGTTGATAAGAACGGGGGAGGACTGAACTGAGGGAGTGGTTGCATCATGCTGATGGGGTGTGGTAGCGATACTGTAGTGGTGGTCCTGGTATTTCTATTTTTATGTTTTCGTGAAAGGGCGTGTGGTCCATTTTGTTGTTTCATTAGTTCTTTTTGGAATGGATGTTGTGGGCCTCAACAGAAGTAAATGTGCTTGTATTTTGGATCTTTGGGGGGATGAGGTGAACTGGAGTTGTGCTCCAAGTGCTTAGGTTGTAGAATAGCATCCTCATTCCTCAATAAGGACTCAAGGTCTAACTGTTGCATGCCTATCATCTTTGCTCCTATCATCTTTGTTCTTGTTGCCGTTGTTGTGCTGGAGTGAAGTGTTACTACAGTTGTATGAAGTGCTTTCTTCTCTTTCTTTTTCAATGCAGCCAATGTGATTTTAAAAAACTGCATTTTATATTTTTAACTACTCTATGTGCAGTCTTTTTCCATGCTCTGAGGTTCTGTGTCGATATTGTCCATATTTAATTGCTAATTACTTCAAATTCCTAATGCAATAATGGAGTAACTCAGTCAGTTCAGGTACTGTGTGCAACTAATCTATTGCAGTTTGCTACCATGCACTGTGGAATTTTATGAACAATTTATGTATTTTACATCATAAACAAGTGATTGTTGATGTGATGATAGCAAAAATACACTTCCATGAAATCAGAATGTTAGCTAATGATCCTTTATCTGTTTCACTGTTTTGTTTGTTCTTTATAGTAGGTATATTACACCAATTCCAAGATTAATCCATTATCATTGATAGTATTCTGAGAAATGACAATGTCTTATGGTACCTTTCATCATGGTTTGCTAATGTTCTCTGTTTATTATTTCACAGGAATTCAAACTGTACAGTGTTAGCTATTTCGATAAGAAGGCCCCAAAAAGTTGTCTTGTGACCAGAAAACTGAAACCATGGTTTCAAAATCATATTCAAATCTGCTAGACATGACCTCTGGAGATGGATTTGACTTTCGGCAACCTTTTAAGTCTCTTCCTCGTGTTGTAACGTCTCCTGGCATTATATCTGATCCTGATTGGGATACAAGAAGTGATGATGATTCAGTTGGTTCAGCATCTTTTAGTGAGAGGAAAATAATTGTTGCCAACTTCCTTCCGCTGAACTGTACAAGAGATGAAGCTGGACAGTTGTCCTTCTCATTGGATGATGACGCACTACTCGTGCAACTTAAACATGGTTTTTCGAATGAGACTGATGTTGTGTATGTGGGCAGTTTGAAGATTCAGGTAGATCCTAGTGAGCAGGACCAAGTTGCGCAGAAGCTTCTTAGAGAATATCGGTGCATACCTACTTTTCTCCCTTCTGACCTGCAGCAGCAGTTCTATCATGGCTTCTGTAAACAGCAGTTGTGGCCACTTTTCCATTATATGCTTCCAATTTGCCTTGATAAGGGTGAGCTATTTGATCGCAGCCTGTTTCAAGCCTATGTCCGAGCCAACAAACTTTTTGCAGACAAAGTTATGGAAGTAATCAATACAGATGATGATTATGTTTGGGTTCATGATTATCACCTCATGCTGCTTCCTACATTCTTGAGGAAGAGGTTACACCGAATAAAGCTTGGTTTCTTCCTTCACAGCCCGTTTCCCTCCTCTGAAATCTACAGGACTCTACCTGTAAGGGATGAGATCCTGAAGTCGCTGCTCAATGCTGATCTCATTGGTTTCCAAACATTTGACTATGCTCGCCACTTCCTTTCTTGCTGCAGCAGATTGCTAGGCCTGCATTATGAATCAAAACGTGGTTACATTGGAATAGAATATTTTGGCCGAACAGTGAGCCTGAAGATCCTTTCAGTGGGTGTCCATGTTGGTCGGCTGGAATCTGTCTTAAATTTGCCTGCTACTGTTAGCAAGGTTCAAGAAATCGAACAAAGGTATAAGGGCAAGATGCTGATGTTAGGTGTTGATGACATGGACATCTTCAAAGGAATAAGTCTGAAACTGCTAGGGCTGGAGCTTCTTCTAGAGAGAAATCCAAAGCTTAGACAGAAGGTTGTCCTTGTACAAATTATCAATCCAGCAAGAAGCACAGGGAAGGATGTGCAAGAAGCTATTACAGAAACTGTCTCCGTGGCTGAAAGGATTAATAGAAAGTATGGTTCTTCAGGTTACAATCCTGTTGTCCTAATTGACCACCACATACCATTTTATGAAAAGATTGCGTTCTATGCTGCATCTGATTGTTGTATTGTAAATGCTGTGAGGGATGGTATGAACTTAGTACCATATGAGTATACTGTTTGTCGACAGGGAAATGAGGAGATCGATAAGCTCAGAGGTTTTGACAAAGACACTAGTCACACAAGCACACTTATTGTTTCGGAGTTTGTGGGTTGCTCCCCGTCTCTTAGTGGTGCTTTCAGGGTAAATCCATGGAGTGTCGATGATGTGGCTGACGCCTTGTGCCATGCAACTGACTTGACTGAGTCTGAGAAACGGCTACGGCATGAAAAACATTATCGCTATGTCAGCACTCATGATGTTGCTTACTGGGCACGCAGCTTTGCTCAAGATCTGGAAAGAGCATGCAAAGATCATTATAGCCGAAGGTGCTGGGCTATTGGGTTTGGTCTGAATTTCAGAGTTATTGCTCTGTCTCCTGGCTTCAGGAAGCTGTCTTCGGAGCACTTTGTTTCTTGTTATAACAAGGCTTCCAGAAGAGCAATATTTCTTGACTACGATGGTACACTTGTGCCCCAGTCATCAATCAACAAAGCTCCTAGTGCTGAAGTCATTTCCATTCTTAAAACCTTATGTAATGACCCAAAGAACAATGTATTTATAGTCAGCGGGCGCGGACGAGATTCTCTTGATGAGTGGTTTTCTCCATGTGAGAAGCTTGGTATAGCTGCAGAACATGGCTATTTTGTCAGGTATGCCAGTGAAAGTTATCATTGTTGCTTCATGCTGGATTCTATACCCCTTATATTTCTCACTTCTCAGGATATATGACAAACTATTTATGTGTTTTCAGATGGAGCAAGGAAGCTGAATGGGAATCAAGCTATCCACGTACACAGCGTGAATGGAAGCACATTGCTGAACCTGTTATGAAGGTATACACTGAGACAACTGATGGATCCTCCATAGAGCCAAAGGAAAGTGCTCTAGTATGGCACTATCTGGACGCGGACCATGATTTTGGTTCCTGCCAAGCAAAGGAGCTACAGGATCATCTTGAGAGGGTGCTATCAAATGAGCCTGTTGTTGTAAAGTGCGGTCATTATATCGTAGAAGTGAAACCACAGGTATATTCCCTTCGTTGTTCTAAACATTTTGTTATTTCACTTCCATGTTGGCTACATCACGTGCTAACTGAACAACCCATAACTCATGCACAGGGAGTTAGCAAGGGGCTTGCTGTCGACAAGCTGATTCGCTCATTGGTCAACAACGGGAAGGCACCTGATTTTCTGATGTGCATCGGCAATGACAGATCTGATGAGGACATGTTTGAAAGCATCAACGGTATGACCTCCAACACAGTCTTGTCACCCACAGTACCAGAGGTCTTTGCCTGCTCAGTTGGCCAGAAGCCTAGCAAAGCGAAGTACTACGTCGATGACACCACTGAAGTAATCAGATTGCTCAAGAACGTCACTCGCAGCTCTTCTCAGCGGGAGGATGTCAGCCATGGACGTGTGACCTTCAGAGACGTAATCGATTTCGTGGAGTAGGCACCACCAGTTATTTACCTAAAATTATTAGCTGCAAAGCATGTACATTCCATCGTCTCCGGTCTCTCAATGGTTCATTTTTAGGAGGGTGTGTTAGTCCAGAGGTCTAGAGTAGCCGACATGATTTGTCACCATTACAAGAACAGCAGAAATGCGAGCTGAAGTTCGCCGTTTTGAAGGTTCAGGTGATGTATGTGTAGGCAATTTTGGTAGGGAAGGAGGGCTGTTGCTGGAGGTTTGCTGTGTGAAACCAAGCCTCTGGCTTCTGCAGCCATTGGTTGTCTGAATCTATTCTCATGCTGCTATATTGATGATTTTGTTGGTTCTTTTAAAACCTATCACTGGGGAAAATTGCACTGTTGTTCCATGACTTAATGTGCTAGCTCACAATTTAGAAATAAGCACCCTAGTCGTAAGATCTGTTATTTCTATTCACGAGCTTATTTTTTTTAAGAAAAAGAGCTTTATGTTACTCGGAAGTACGATTACGACTGCTCAACACAGGCTTTCAATCTCCACATACCAGGATGCTTCGATCGTTTAGCGAGCTGTGCAAGCCCATGTGCCACATTATTTTTCTCACCAATGCCTCTTGAATATATGTATGAAGATATATCCTTTTAACAGTCTCTGCGCTAGAACTTCAGGATCTCTTCACAATCCTACAGAAATCGAACCCATTCCTGTGAAATCTTGCTTTTCACAGGGATGCCTCAATTTCCACTGGAAGCGTTAAAACTTGTACGATAACGCAGCAAGAATCTCATTCTCAGGGCATGTACGTTCAGAAGCAAGGATTTCTCCTTGTTGAAAAGCAACAACATTTGATGTTGACCTCAGGTTGCTGCCAGGAAATTTGGTTCGTAGATCAGATCACAAACATCGTTCGACATCTACGGTTGATTCAACACTCCAGTACCGACGAGCCACACGAATCTTACCAGTCATGTAAAACAACCACACGCATTACTGGATGCTAGGAAGCTGTCACACCAGAATAGCAATTCAAGCCATCATCACACGGAATTACAATGCCCAGGGTAGAGGGTATATTACATGCCACGACCACAAACTTGATACAGTTGTTTTACTTATTTACAAGGCAAACACTGGTGCTGAAGCAGTATAAATTTATTTAGTCACAGCAGCAGCAGGCACAACACAGTGGCACAGGTGACATTCTTCCTCCTGGATGCTCAAAGACGGGCAATCTCAAGCTCAGAGAACCTTATTTATCTCCATGCACCCTCCTCTTGCTTATACTACACCTACTAACAGTTAAGCAACTATGTTCCTCATGACCTGAAAAGCCCGCCAGGTTGGCCTCGATCATGTGATCTATCTTTTTAACACTGCCCTGAGGGGTGTAGACAAGCCCCATCAAGTCGCGTTCAAAGGATGGCTCCTCACCCTCCTGACAATTGGCATTACTACTATCATCCTTATCATTGGCATCTCCAGCGAAGCTTATCAGATCCTCCAGTTGCTCAGTAGGTGCAAGAGGAGATTTGTTGTGAAGACCAATGTTAGGGGAAGTACTAGTCTTGCGTAACCCAGGACGACGAGATGGCTTACGGGGAACATCTCGCTGTAACCTAACACTAGGGAACACCACGGCAAGATAACCACAACTAACTCTGACCACTTTAAGCAGGAGCGTGTAAGCCATGGAGCTAGCAACTGCGCTTTTTATGTCGCAGAAGCTGATCAGAGTCGCCTTCCTCTGGGTTCTCTGGTATTGCTTCTGTATCCTGCTGAAAAAGTGGTTGATGGAGATTTCCTGCCTACATGTTTCAGGTTGACTGTCTTAATATCTGCATGTATGATCTCCTCTGAAAGTAAGAATGAAAGCAGAAGCTTACTCACATTGACGGGGTAAAAGTGACGAGCTAAGAACCCAATGATTGAACCAACCAATGCACACAATATTGCAATGACCGAAACCGATGTAGTTCCCAAGCCTGTAAATTTATGAGATGAGCATCTGGTCACAACTTTAACACTGAACCATTAGCAAGATCAGCAACCACATAGGCCATTCAGTGGAGTAGTTTATATTTATAATTTTCTCCACCAACAGCGGAGCAGAGAGTTCTCAGAACATTGTATCACTGTTCCAACTATAACGCTGTCAGGCCTTGCTAATAGATCATAGGGGGAAAAGTTTTGAGCCCAGAAACAAGAGGGGTGAGGGAAAAAAGAATCAAAATTTCATAATTGAACCCCTTAAACATTCTGTCAGTTTGAGTTAAATATGGTGAAATTCAAGTTCAATAGTGGAAGCAAAAATGTTGATGCACATCTAGATGAGGCAGAACACATATAATCAAGAAATCTACTCATATACAATGGAAGAATAAAGTACATTTTACCAACCTTTTTGCACCCAGGCTGTGGCATTAGTAAATTGAAAGACAGGAGCACTATAATGGATAAATCTTGTCCATATAACAGGTGGCAGTAGTAACACAATAAGTTAGGTAGGTGACAAATCGAAGCCATTCGGCATTTACCTGATTGCTTCTCACGTGCACAATCTTCTGGCTTTAGATTGATTTGTCTAATCATCCGGTTTCCTCTGTCGGCAACTAACAATGCACAAATCTTGGGGACATAAGCAAGCTCGAAATCTGGAGAGAAGGTAGCATTCTGCGCTGGTCCATCCCTGTGACCAGGCCCTGATGAGAGGCCTCCAGCAATTGTAGTAGTATAACCTAGCACCGAGAAATTGTAGCAAGAAATCAGAAGAAAAAGCAAGTAATTGATCAAAACAAAAATGCCTGTACAGCTTTCTTTTCCAAGTAGCAAAATTCTCAAGCTCGATTAACTCTGCATGGCATGATGGCACCACTGCATACTACTCGTACAAATGTTTTGCCGGAAAATTCTGGGCAAAATCTCAATCCAACCAGGCAATCACTGGGGCCTCACTTGGAAAGCGAAAGGCGTTCCTAACATTCCAAACGTAACATAAATGAGACCCAAGTCTACTGACATCCACCAAACGGTAATGCCCTAACTGACGATCGACGCGAGGAACTGCTAGCGGGGAGACGATTAGACTAACGAGGCACGCACGCACGCACGAAGACGGAGGGGGCGGACGAACTCGTTTACGCAATCACGCTCACTCACCATTGGGCGACACCTTGCGGACGACGCCATGGAGTTGGCCGGCGACGCGGACGCGGTGCGCGACGTAGACGTTGTCGGCACCGTCGACGGCGACGCTGCGCGGGCGGTCGAAGGCGGCGTCCCCGGGCCCGCCGTCGTTGAACCCGGCGTCCCGCTTTCCCCCCGCGAGCCCCCGCGGATCGCCGGGCGAGGAGAGGGCGAGCGTGTAGAGCGCGGAGCCGGCGGAGTCGAGGAGGAGGAGGTCCCCCGCGCGGGGCCGCGGGAGGACCGCGTAGGGGTGGGGCCCCGAGGCCGGGAGCGGGTTGAGGTCGGAGAAGGTGGTGACCGTATAGCCGTCCTCGAGGACGAGATTGGCCGCGGCTAGCAGCGGGAGGAGGAGGAGGATCGCGAGGGGGTGGGCGGCGGCCATGGCGGGATTCCGCGTCGGCGGTGGCGGGCGGGGCGGCGGAGAGGTCGGGTAGTGGGGGAAGTGGGGAGAGTGGGGAGTGGGGAAAGCAGCGTGAGTGGAGGGTGGGTCCGCTGCCTAGTACGAATTCCGAGGTGGGAGCGGAGCAGACGAGTTCCCCCCTATAGCTGGCCAAATGGGCCGGGCTAAACGGGCGGCACGAGATCCGGACTGTATTGGCCCGGCACCGGCACGGCCTGACCCATTGTTACACGGGCCCGTGCCAGCACGGCCCGACGTAGCAGGCCAGATCTCCGCTTAAGATGCGGTACGTCGGGCGGCCCGTGGCACGACCTATGTAACGGGCGGCACGACCACGGCTCGTGTAACGGCGTATAACCCCCGCGGCCTTACCTCACGCACTACACGAACCTTAATCCCCTCCCTCTCCTTCTCCACCAGTCTGCCGCAACCGCCAGTTCGCCGACGCCACTCGCCTCCGCGGCTCTACTCCGCTTGTCTACCTCCTTCGATCCTTCCCCTCACTTTCCCTGGCTCCCTTCCTCACCATCGGTCATTGGCGCCACCGCGTCTTTGGCCCTCCGTTTGTCCACCTTCTTCCCCTTCTCGATCTAGATCTCACCAGTCCGCCACTGGTCACCGGCGCTGCGCCGCTGCCTCCACCTGTCTGCCTCGGTGCCTCCGCGTGCTCGGGTGCTCCAGCAGCGCAGGTAAGTTTTTCCCTTCTCGATCTAGATCTTGTTCTTCCGACCTTCTTCCCCTTCTCACATCTTGATCTTGTTCTTGCTCAATTGCAGCACAACGTCGAGAAGGAGACCAAAGATCTGGAGCTAGCTTTCGAGAACATGTACCTTGATGCTGTTGCTGATGCCTGATGGACATGTGCCTTTTCTACTTAGTATCACACTATTTGTGTAATGATCATTTGGACTTGGACATGTAATCTTAAGACATTAAGAACTCTCTAGCTGGGCTGTACTCTTTTTTCCTTTCTAGGGTTTCTCACGAGGTGTGAGTTTTACCTAGAAAGGTTTTTAATGAGGCAGCCACACCAAACAGCTCAAATAAAATTTGATCTTGATCTCTATGAGTCTACGTCTCTATGAGTTATGATATGTGCCATGTATATTGATAATATGTATGTATATGTGTTGCGCACTCCATATTTCATTATGATCTTAGCATTCATTGTTTAGTTGGGCATCTGTTGGAGGGTTTATTGTTTGGCGGGCTGACGGGCAGCCCGGCCTACCTGGCCTGTTGGGTTATCGTGCTGGTCCAGCCCGCATAAGGTTTAAAGAGGCTGGGCCTGGGCCTATAAGACAGCACGGCGGACGGCACGACCCGGGACGATATTGTAGCCGGGCCGATATAGGCCGAGCCAGGACGGGCCCGTGCCAGGATGGGTCGGGCCGCCCATTTGGCCATGTATAGTTCCCCCAGGCCTGCACAAAGGCTGAACGCGTGGGACTGTGCACGGCCCACAGAGATGTCTAAACTGGGCTGGACAAGGGCACATAACAGCAACGCGATCGCAATCCAGAATTTCTTTTGTTACTTGATTTATGTTTGATATTCGTACAACCCATCTAAACTGCATAGGAACCGGAGGTGGAGCAGGCTCACATGCATGCATGAAGCGGATGGCGCAGGCTGACGATCTAAACTGCCATCATGAAGTTGGTAGGTGTTTCTTCTAGATTTCAAACTTCAAACTACTTTTCCTCCCAAACCGTGAATTTATTTTTGATTCGTTTGAACCACTGTGTTACTGAGAATTAATGTAACATAATGAAGGGTGTGTTCAATATTTTGAACGATCTATCTCAACATTTTAAGGGTGTGTTTGGGACTGCTCCGCTCCAAGTTTTGTAGCTCCACTCTAGAATGCCAAACACCTCCAACTCCACTAGCACCAACTCTAGAAAAAAGGTGGATCTAGGGACCAACTCCAAGGTTTTTCTGGAGCACCTCAAGGGGTGCTCCGAAAACTCTAGTTTCAAACCTTCTCTTTGAGTTGGGGGTAATTACCCACCATGCCACCGGTTACACAAGATACTGATTCGCAAAACAAAACAGTCTCTCCATTCCTCCCGTCGCCCCCTTCCTTTCTCCCGTCGCCCCCTTCCTCGTCGTCGACGTCATTCTCCTCATCCTACTACTCATGCTCTTCTCGCTCTCCTTCCTGTTCACCTTCTCGCTCGCGCACATCGCGCACTCGCTCTCCCCGCTGCTAGCCACGCCCCCATCGCCATTGCGCTCGCCCACGCCATGGCCGCACTGCCCTACCTCGCAGCGGCGGTCGTGTTCGCCGCCGCCGCGTTCTTCTCCTGCCGCTGGCTCCCGCGCTGGCACTGCCACAACCTGCGATGCCAGGGGCTCAGGAAGGCGCTCGAGTTTGACGTCCAGCTCCAGATCCTGTGTGCGCCGGCACCGGGAGCACCGTTGGCGGCGCCAACGCAGCTATATGGCGCTAGATCGAGGCGCTGGCGTGGAAGGATGGCTAGGGCGGGAACAACCCCAGACGACGAGTGCCTCCACACCGAGCTCCAGGTGGTGGAGCTCCAAGTGGTGGCGCTCCGGGTGGTGTGGGGAGCCCGAGCTCGTAGGCTCAGAGTGGGCTTGAGCTCTAGGAGGCAGGGGGAGCCCAAGCTTCGAGCGGCGGCGGGGAGCCCGAGCTTTAGGCGGACGACCTTGAACCAGTTTTTTTTTGAAATGTTGAACTTGGTTTGAAAGAATGTTGAACCTAGTATTTAAAATATTGAGTATACTAGTTTGATATTTTAAATATACGAGGTCACAAAATCTTCTGCAAAAATAACAAAATAACAGTGTATGTTGCCTACCCTATAGGCCTTTACCTTGTTGCTGCTACCGGCTGGGCTGCTGATACTGCTCTTGCATGCTGCATGCCATGGTTGATGCCTCCTGCTGTTGCTGATGATGTCCTGCAAGCTACCAAATGTACTGGGTGCATGCAAATTGGGCGATGGTGTGGCTGCTAGAATTTTGTGGGCTGCTCCTTGCACCAGCGCCATATTGCAGTTCCCCGCCATTCCACCAAAATTTTTGACATTTGACATCAAATTCGTAGGTCTCACTACTAACCTTTGGGCCTTTCAAAATATAACACTACATTGCAAATTCTTTTGACTCAGGTGTTTTCCTCTCCTCTTCTCTATTTTACTTATTTTCTTTTACATGCATAGTTTGCTATTGCTTATTTTCAGCGAGGAATGCAAGCGGGTGTCTGGGTGAATCAACGATGCCACAGGAGCTTCACTCGCGTGAGGGCTCTGGACACCAACTGGGAGAGCACTGGGAGGAGGGAGGGGAATCCATTTTGGGGTTCTCAAATGGGGATTATGGCATGGAAGGGAGGTGGCCATAGATGGGGGAGGGTTGTCCATGTGGCGGAAGGTGGCCTCGGACGAGCAAGATGCGTGTGAGATGGGAGGCGACTTAGCGGAGGGCTAAATGGCGTAGGATGGGGAGGGCTTAGAAGGAAAGACATTGAGACATACGAGCATGGGGGAGCAAGAGAGACAATGCGATGTGTTCGGCATATGCTTGATGAATAGATTCAATCCAGTCAGTGTAGATTGTAGAAGATACGACTAGGGCAGAATTGTCCATTCACTAGGCCTGGAAAATGAAAAGGAAAGAGAAAAGAAGCAAAATAGATGAAAGGATATGAAATCCTTTGGATCGAAAGAATTTGCATGCAGAGAATTAAATTTGGAATGTAATGTGAATTGAAGGTTATAAGTAACGAGGCATACAAATTCACTGTCAAATGTCAAATTTCTCACCCCACCACTACTATCAATGATCCACCCGCCGGTAGCCAATCCCTCCTCCCTCCTCTTCCATCCATGCATAGGCGTGAAGGAATGCATCTGAGTAGATGATCCAATCTTTTACTCTCCCTATATTCAAAATTAGTTCAAAATGTGACCCAAGAGGAATATCTTCCCTCAGTTTGGTCACTTGTATTAAAATCAAATGTACACCTCATTTATTTCTCCCTTCATTCCCACTAATAGGTGACACCACATTGGAGTTGCTCTAATAAAGGCATTCTCAATGGCAGTTCATAGGTAATAAATAAGCTGCCATGTAGGCAATTTTGATGACATGCCACATTATTTATAAGGTGAGAGAAGAAACTAGTTTCATGGGGATGAAACCATGAGTACACTGTTTCCAAAATACTTGTCTCTTGCATGAAGTTTTGGAAACAACAAAAGATGAAACAATGCATTGTGTGATCTATTTCATATATGGATCCTAAATATACTCTTTCTTATGTAGCATTCTTGGAAACAAAAACATAAAACATTGCATTGAGAATGGCCTAAGCATCCTCTCACTTTTTGCATCAAGTACCAATACTACTTGACCATGTTAGTGCCTAGTAGTAATTGAATAGGGGAAGTGCTGTTTGACTTCAATCCTATTACAACCCCTCTTCTTTAGGTATAATACTACCCCCTCTATCTCAAATTATATAGATTCTTTTAACTTTTTAAGTATATAGTTTTTCTATGTACCTAGATGTAGTATATGTCTAGATTCATAGTAAAATCTGCGAGACTAGAAAAGCCAAAACAATTTACAGTTTGAAATGGAGGTGGTACAATAGCTAATTACCTATCCATAAGGTTGCAAAAGGTCACTTTATACCTTTCAAAAATTTTCCTTTCCACCTTCTATGGCATCCTATTAGCAACCCTTGAAGGCCTTCATAGCAACCATAACACAAATCAAATGCAGATTAATTGTACTGTTGTTAATATGTCATTAAGTCACAAGATTTCATACGCACCATAGAATGACCTAGCCTAACTACTTTGCACAGAAATGAAAACCACAATAATGTGGTCTTCATAGACTAAGTTTGTATAGGTATGTTTGAAAGAGCATCTAGGCCCCTAGTGGGTTTTGGTGAGTTGAATGACAACATGATTAAAGGTCTAATAAGCTTGTTAAGTCTATGAGCAGGTATAATACTATTGATCAATAATCTTTGTGGGAAAGATTGTATTAAATGGCTCATATAGTGAAAAGAACAAAAATGGTATATGGCATTGTTCATCTAAGCAAGCAATGGTGTAAAAGAGAGTTGAGGTTTGGTTGATAGCCTCATATCGCAAGATTGCTTGAGTTAAAGATGAATATCATAATAAGAAATATTATGTGAATCCCATGATAGTTATATGTGATATGTGACAGGAAAATTGAAGTAAAGATAGAGGCATGATGGCATTGGAATATCAGTTGGTCTCTAAATAAAATGATAAGCTTGTTATAAATAAATGCGATATAGAAATAAAAAGAAGATATGATTTCAAGAGGATTTTATTCGTGATGACAAAACAAAGCTAGACTCAATGTGGCAGCGATTGGATGAAGGAATCAATCAAGTGATTAGCTACAAGGTACTAAGCAAAGTTTGGTCAAGTGGTGACTTGGGCCATGAGTTTTCCTAGGGTGAAGCGGCTAGTGATTGGAGAATTTTGAGGTATCAAGTCAAGCCTTACCGATTATAACAATGGGATGCATCAAATGTTTATTGAGTCATATGAAGAAGTGACTTGTGATCTAAAATTGGGTTTCATTCAAATGTGGTTGAATATTGATCCAAGTCACTAGCTCAAGGTTGTAGTGTTCAAACCAAAGAGACAAAGATGGATGAGTAGATATGCTTATCAAGTATGGCATGGTTTATGGTAATGAAGCTCAAGAGGATGAAAACTGTATTTATATCTTGATCTTGAGTATAGGTGTGTCGTACTATCAAGAGGGATGCATCACATGGTCATTTGACAGAGTCTCAGTGCTCAAGTATCCTATGTGAGGGATGAGAGACAAAAAAGCCACACGTACACACTAACGGGTCAGGAAGTGGCAAAACAAGAAGTTTTGGAGTTTCTGGACAAAGTTCCGGAAGATTTTAGAGGTTTCGGAGTTTCTGAAGAAAGTTTTGGAAGATTCTGAAGGTTCCAGAGTTTCTGGAGAAAGCTCTGGAAAACTCCGGAACTTAACCTCTAACAGCTAGTTGGTTTGAAAAATCGGAGGTTCTGGTTTTAAGAAACCGGAACTTCCAGTTTTGGTCTGACAACTCCAATGGTTAGTTTTTGAGGAGTGGAGTATTTATACCCCACGACCCTCTCAATGGCTGGTTGCTGTTTTTGCAGTTGTTGGTGTGCTTTCTGCCTATTCTAAGCTGAACTAAAGCTAAATAGCTCTCCCCAACCCCTCTTTGTGAGGTAGTGTGATCTTTGCTAGATCTTGTGAGTTGGGTAGTAGAGAGGAGTCATTTGAAAGCACTAGAAGAACACTCATACGCTTGAGTACTGGTTTGCCTTGTCAAGTTTCAAGTGAAACATTTGTAACCTTTTGGAGGTGTTCCTCTTAGACGGCTAGGCGTCGCCCAAGAGCTCCTAAGGTGTGGTGAGCTATAGGACAGTTTGTGCAGGTCAAGTTTCATCTTTGAAAGGGAAGAAGCTAACTAGTGAAGTGGGAAAAGGGTCGAGTGCAACCCAGCTTCTTTGGAAGCATCCAACGGAGATGTAGGATTCGCTTGGGGTGAATTTGAACTTCGGTGAAATAAATCATTGTGTCTCCTCATTGGTTTGCTTACTTTTGCATTGCACTTCCATTTCATTGTGATCTCATAATATTGGTTGATCTAATCGGATTCTAGTGTTTGTGAAGTGCAGGAACTTTGTGATCCTACTAAGAAACACCATCTGTGCATCTCTCTAAACCTGGTTTGATTTTTACCTCACTTGCAACGCATAACATTTGGGGTTTCTCTCTACCCAAGCCAAAATCAGAAGTTCTAGTTTTGAAACCGGAAGCTCTAGTTTTCAGGCAGACTATTTTATTTCGCTGCTTAAGGCATGTGTTTTCTATCTTCGGAGATTCCGTAATTTGTGGAATGTGGCGTCCCGCCCCCCCCGGGGCCGGGCCCGCATACACCTGGCAGCTCTCTAGGATATCAAGAATTCCCCCACAGACCAACACAAGTCTTTTCTACGCACTTTGTCCTCACTCGTGCGCACCCGGGAAGAACTTCCCGGTCGGTCACCCATCCCGAAATTGCTCCGAGCCAAGCACGCTTAACCCCGGAGTTCTTTGAGGATGAGCTTCCGGAAAAGAAGTTGCAACTTATTGGTATGAGTATTCTATCAATCCTATTAAACCTTGGGCTAGGATTTCACATAGTCACCCCCTTAGAAGACCGACGCCCTCGTCGGTCAACCCCAAGCCAAGAACGTCCCCTCTTGGCCACGTCCGTGTGTCTAGTGCCAGCGCATGTGCCATGCTGTGTGACCACTCTGGGTCCACACCAGCCATGCACACCATGCCTGCGCAACTGCGACCGCACGCGCCCGTGAAACCGCGAGAGTCGGCTCTGATACCAACTGTGGCGTCCCGCCCCCCCGGGGCCGGGCCCGCATACACCTGGCAGCTCTCTAGGATATCAAGAATTCCCTCACAGACCAACACAAGTCTTTTCTACGCACTTTGTCCTCACTCGTGCGCACCCGGGAAGAACTTCCCGGTCGGTCACCCATCCCGAAATTGCTCCGAGCCAAGCACGCTTAACCCCGGAGTTCTTTGAGGATGAGCTTCCGGAAAAGAAGTTGCAACTTATTGGTATGAGTATTCTATCAATCCTATTAAACCTTGGGCCAGGATGTCACACGGAATCTCTGGAAGTATCTTCAAAATAATCCGCAATTCGCTGATAAACTTGTTTTAAGTGGCAACAATTTCAGGTGATGCTTATTCACCCCCCTCTAGGCAACATGAAGACCCTTTTAATGTTGAAACATACACTTATTGATGGAAGTCTATAACCACCCCCAAATTGATTTCTTTTATAGAGACATTGATGCAACAACAAGTTCTACATAGTGCCAAACTTTATATACATTTCCCGCTTTTTATTCACTATAATATAATAGTGGGAACATTGGCCCTGCTCGCTTGGCTGTGGCTGCAGCTGTACAACCCAGTCGTTCGGCTGAAGCCGAAGTAGATTGTGCGGCTGGCAGTGCATCATCCTCCGATCATGGCAGCTGCATAGTGTGGAAGAGGCTTTGGAAGCTGAAAGTCCCTCCCAAGGTACGAGTATTTTGGTGGAGAGTCTTGCATAACTCCCTACCAACACAAGCGAATCTACACCAAAGACATATTGATCGATTGGGCACTTGCGAGGTGTGTGGCAACCAGAATGAAACAACATTCCATACACTAATTGAGTGTATACCAGAAGTACAATTCTGGGAACTACTGAGGGAGACTAGGTAGGTTAAACTACCTCAGCTGCACCGATTTGGTTGATCCTAGTTTCTGCTCTGCGGAGAGGGCCGTTATTATCCTTTGTGGCATGTGGTCGCTCTGGTGTTCGAGAAATGATCGGAGTCATGGCAAGAATCCAATCTCAATCTGCAAGGCCCTGGACTTGATCATGGAAACCACTGAGTTTCTAGCACTGTCAGAGTGTGCACCCATAAAGGAAGCTCAAGACTGGTATGTAAGATGGCAACAATCGCCGGAAGGCCATATCAAGCTGAATGTGGATGCGGCCTTTTGTCTCTGAGGATTGCACAGGGGCATGTGGTGCCATTGCATGGGACAACGAGGGACATTTCGTAGCAGCTGCTGCAACCTAGCTACCAAGCGTAGGTTCAATGCTATCAGTAGAAGCACAGGCATGCAGATTTGGGCTTCAAAAATTGCAGCGATGAACCTCAGCGCAGGTGATTACAAAGACGGATTCCAAGCAACTTGTTGATCTATGGCGCTCCAGGCTTTCTCAAAGGTCGGAGATCATGGCAATCATCATTGATATTCAAGAGCTTAGTAACTCTTTTTCCTCTTTTGATCTTGTGCAGGTGTGTTAATCGCAAGGCAAACCTGACGGCTCATTGTTGTGCCAAGGAGGCCTTGAGGCCTTGACGGGTAGGTGTAGCGTCTTGTGGGAATCACATCACCCAGGCTTCTTGCAGCATGTTTTGCAAGAAGATTGTAACCCATTTGATTGAGTAATAGAGGAGAAGCTCTTGATCGAAAAAAATAGCTGCAGCTGCACAGTACAGCCGAGCGGTTGTAGCCTGCACCTTGCAGGCCCCTCTGCTCTTTCCTCTCGTTTAGTTCACGTCATGTATTCCTGTTCGCTAGTTTCTAATGCAACTGGTTCGAGGGGTTTGTTCTAAATCAGTTGTTGGCTAGCTGCATACCTGCACTATGCAGGCTGCAACTGTTGGTTGCAGCTAGCACAACCGAACACAATTATCATATCCGCGAAGTAACACGAAATAAAGTATGGACCCGGCTAATGTACGACCGGTCGTAAGTTAGGCCGGCCTTACGGCCACCCCATTATGAAAGCTAATCTACCTTGGGACGCTTTGGTACTTTAGTAAATTAACTATTTCGAGTCCTTTTTTCCCTTCCCGCGTCTTTTTTCCGTTGCCGTGAGCAGCCAAGTTCCCACATGATTCACTGATGCTGCTTAAAATGGCATAGACATCATTCAATTCATTGCTTAATAAAATTGATTTTTAACCCAAGCAATTCAGAATCAGCACACAAACATTCTCCATGAATCATTCAGCACCAGGCATGTAGTTTAGGCACATAATAAACATAACCATCAGGCATCTTATGTAACGCCCGCAGAAATCACTAACTAAAATCACCCGTTAAAAATCGTCTTTAAAAACCTTCCCGGCGATTTCGCCGTCCCGGTACCCATGCCGGCCCCCACCTATCTTTTTCCGTGCCCGTAAATCTCGCCGCGTACCTTAGTCAGACGCCGTGCGCGTGCCCCGACCGCGTGCCGCGAACGCCGCCGGTCTCATCCTTTTTCCTTCTCTTTTTCCCCTTTTCTTTTCTCCTTTTTCTTTCTCCTTCTTCTTTCTTTCTCCCTTTCTTCTTTCTTCTTCCTTCCTCCTTCTCTCTCCTCCCCTTTTCTTCCTCCTGGCACCCGGCGCCACCATCCCTGGCGCCACACTCTGGCCGGCCAACACCATTTACTCCGGCGCCCCCACCCCCTGGCGCCATACCGCCCCGTCGCCCGGACCCGCGCCGCCCGCCTGGGGTCCCGCCGGACACCTCCCGCCGGTCACCTCCGCCGGTCACCTCGGCCCCGGCCCTGCCGGCGCGCCTGGCACCACGCCGCCTGGCCGCCTTGGCCCGCTCCCGGGGGGGGAGGGGGGCACGTGCCGCCGCCTGGCGCCAGCTCCCCGGCCGGCCCGCCCGGCCCCTACCCCGCCGTACGCCGCCGCCACTCCGCCCGGCGCCTGGCGCCACGCCGCGCTCCGACCCCGCACGCCACCGCCGGCGCCCTCCCCACCGCCTATAAAAAGCCGCCCGGCCTCCCCACTCTCCACCTACCAGCACCACCACTCCCCATCTCCCCTGCCTCCGCCACCCGAGCCGCCGCCGCCGCCGCCGCCGCCGCCGAAACCCACCACCGGCCGCACCCCCCTCCCTACCCAAATCCTCGAGATCGCGGATTGCCCGAGGAGGAGCCCGAGGAAGAGTTTGATCGCGAGCCCGAGCCCGAGGACCAGTACCGCGAGCCGGAACTCCCGGAAGGCTTTGAAGACGGCAAGTCCAATCTCACCCTTTTGATGCATACTTAATACCTAGTTTTTCAAACACGACCCATTGGCCTGTTTTACAAAATGCATATTATTTTATCGCAAGACATGGTTGGATAGCCATCCCTTGATTGATATGAACATTCCTTGTTGTCCTATGCTTATCTCTAAATATGACTCGCTCTGTTTAGTCGATAACCGCCGCTAGAACACTTAGGAACCTGTTACTCAAATGCAATCATTATTACAATGGAGTATTCGGAAAATCAATGTGTGTGTGTGTCCAAGTAAGAGGAATGGCTTTTAGGTTCGGGGAAAAGGAATGTGTAGACGGGATGGATGGGTGTTCCTTGTGTGGGATGCCACGTTGTTGTGCTCGTACCTTGGTGGTTGAGCAATGTCGGGAGATATCCATCCGGTCGTAATTAAGGACCGAGTTGATGTGTCATCTTGCCTAATTCCACTATCGTGCAACCACTCGACCGTTGTATGGGCAACGGCTTAGCATAAATCCCACTAGCTGGATGGTTAGTCCTCAGGAGTGCTGGTGAGCAACGGGAATCCATGGAAAAGGAGTAAGATCTTGGTGACTTAAGTCCCGGTTACGGTCTCCTGAACGAGCCGTGAACCCCTTGGGTGTTTCCGTGAGAACTAGCCAGTCTTAGCTAAGGTGGGTAATGGCTTTGTTAGGATCCGTACCGTCACTAAGGTGATTGTGCTACGGTACCCTACTTGTGGGAAAAGTGTACACCCTCTGCAGAGTTAAAACCTATCCGGGTAGCCGTGTCCACGGCATTGGACGAGTTACGGCTTGGTCACATAACTAGCAATTGGGCAAGAATGTCAGGTGTGTGTGTGCGTGTGTGTGTGGAATTTTGGGAAGAGTCCGGCAGTTGTGCCGTGCGCTATGACGGACGGGGAGTCCGATAGCGATAAAACCTTGGATCCTTTGTGCAGGATCAACCCCACTCAGTGTTTCGGGTATTAAAGGAAACTTTACAAAAACCCTTTCGAAAACGATCCCCTGCATGTGTTAAAAATTAGCTTTTCCGCAAAATGAACTCTAGCCTACCCTTGTTATACCTGTGCATAAACTTGCTTGTATCCCCTCCGTGGATGGGGTTGGACTTGTTGAGTACGTTAGTACTCACCCTTGCTTCATTGCTACAGAGGAAGACCCTGAGTTTGTCGCAGAAGACCTCGAGTAGAGGTTGCGTTCGCACCCGACGCTGCCTGTGGTGTTGCCCTGCCCAAGATGCTGCTGCTGCCGTGTAGTCCCGAGTGCTGTCTTTTGGCAGTCGCTTGGTTAGCCGCCGTTATTTATTTACTGTTTATCGCTGCATGGCTTTCACGCCCACTCCCTCGGGAGTTGTACGGTAACTGAATTATCTGTCGAATAAATGTGTTATCAGCCTCCTGGGACTGATATTTGTATCACATTTAGTCTCTACTTATGTGGGGACGCTTCATCTTAGAACACAAACATCAGGCAACATACAGAAAGCGTTAGGTACTTCAAAAAACACACCATCAGCCCCCTGGAAAAGAACACATAACTATCATGCATCTTAGAACAGAGGTTTTCCTACATGCTTAGTTCCTATTTATTTGCCTGCAATTTTCATTGTAGAACTATGTGAACCAGAACTGCAAAATGTACTCACAACTGCTACATATATTTGCTAATAGTTACTCAATATGCCTTCCAATCTGCATTTGTGTTCAATACTCTAGTGACTTGCAATTGTAATGATGAAAAAGTATAAAAACTAGACAATATGATGCTTTGTAACTAATGGAACTCTAAAACGCATTCCCTAATTAGCTACCTGAAGAATTATCACTTGTATTAGACTATTAGCATTGCAGGTAGTTGTAAGTTGGACTATTTAGTGAAGGCAACCAACAATAAAAATGAATTATCAGATGCTAAAAAAAAACTAACTGAGGGATATGTGTACCCCATGGGTCCGCATCGATCAGGATATTGGCCGGACCAGACAAGTGGGCCCACCTGACCAGGGCGTGCGGGCTAAGAATATGAAGATACTTGGAGTACACGTCAAGAAGGCCGGGCAATTCAAATCAGCCCGGATATTGCGGGATACGTATTGTAATCTGACTCAGATTATCTTCCATGTAACTACCGAGTAGATTAGATTCAAACCAACTTATAAACCCTAGGTCACCAGCCTATATAAGGTGGCCAAGGGCACCTCCGTAGGGCACATCAACTCTCGAACAATACAAACCACCAGCATACATGACGTAGGGTATTACTCTCTGGAGGCTCGAACCTATCTAAAACCCTCATGTCCCTCGTGTTCTCGCGATTACCTTCAAGTTCTTAGTTTTGCAATCCCCTCCACCTACAAATCAACCACTTGGGTAACCCCATGGTGGACTGTCGGGCTACTAAATCCGACAGTTGACGTGCCAGGTAGGGGGTGATTGTGAGATCCTCCCCAACGAGCTCGATGGCATCCCGCCTCGATGTCGTCTTCCCCGAGAGCATGAAGGACTTCCTCGCCAACCCGATCTAGCTCCGCTTCGGGAGCATGCCGGCGAACTCTGACTCCACCGCCTCCTCCACCGACTCAGCGTCTGCCGCCAGCTCAACATCCGTCGGATCTACTTCGATGGAGCAAGGTCTTCACCTGAGGATCATCACGCTGCTTGCCTAGCAGGTCGGCGATCTCTCTCTTTGAGAGGATTCCACACATCCTTGCTGTGACCCGCAAACCCACACCCTCCGACCTGATCACGGGGCTAGATCACATCAGCAACACTATAGCTGAGTGCATTGATCTTTCTGAGGTGACACTACGCTCAACAAGGTCGGCGCAGGGTCCTTCCCGCGTCCCTTTTGGTCTGAGAAACCCGGCTGCCATGTACTCCGCGAAACTCGCGCAGTCCTTTGAGATCCAATCTGATGACCCACCCGAACCCACCTAGTTTCCGGACTGTGGTGAGTTCCACGTCCCCGCATTGTCCTGACTCTGAATCCCTATGGAAGCAACGACGAAAGTAACTCCTTCACGCCAGATCGCAAAGCCTTCGTGGTCTCCGCTGACGATCCGCCTAGGGATGGTGAAACCTCTTCTCGGGAAGCAGGTCGTAACACCAAGAACCAGAAGCGTGCAAGATGGTGCCAATAGGAGCAAGCCAACGCCCAGCAACAACCTGCTGCTAACGCGGAGGCAGCAGGCGATCAGCGCCAACCACCGTGCGAAGATGGCGACAACGCCGACCAGGAAGATGCTCGGGGCAGACGCAGGCGCCCTACACGCGCCCACAATCTACAAGCTGACCTTTAGGAGGCCGACCGCAACATCTTCACCATATCCTAGGCCAACCTGGGGGCTGCCTTCACCGACCTGGAGAACCTTCCACACTCGGAGCCACTCTAGCGGATCCGAGCTCATATCTGTGTCGCCAACGCCCAGATCAAAGAGCAGGCCCATAGTCGATCCGCATACTCCCAGTCCATAGCTACTCGGCACTCTCGAAGTCGATCCGGGCATAGCAGATCTGGCCACTACTGAGGCGACCACGATAACCTCGTGGGAGGTCGGCTGGAGCTCGTCCGTGAAGAAGAGGTGGAGCAACCCGCCAACCCACCCGCCAATAACGCCAACAACGACAATCGACACCACGATAGGAGAGGTGATGGCGAGGATCGTGGCAGTCAAGGTCGCCAACGTTATCTTCGTTAAGAGTTGCACGACTGCCACGACTTCCGTGCTGACCTCAAACCCGTCACAAAGAGCGGGAAGAGGTCGAGCTCCGCCAGTGTGCCGAGTACAACTGCGACTACGGGGCTCCTGTATACGGCCGCGACGCGGAATGGGAGACCGCCAACGACAAGAAGATGAGATGCGTCGCCACGCTGACTACGACCACATGTACGACGCCCATGAAGGTGCCTACATACCGCCCAGGTGCAACAACGGTGGACGCCCTAGGGCACCGCCAAGGAATAGTATAGCCAATAGCATCTATTAGTGTATGAATCTCAAAAATAGATCTAGGTATTAGCTCATCTCTTTTATTTCTACTATCAACATTTTCAAGACCTTCAACATAAACCCCAACGTATTCCTTTCCAAGCATGCTTCTTTCAATCTCTCAAATGCCATTAGTAGTCACTAACTTTGCTTTGGCCACAATTCCTCCTTTTTTTCTTAGTGAAAGAAGATAGACTGGATAATAGCTCTACCATTTTGCAAAACATGAAGGTAAGAATTTTGTATATTTAACTAATTTATTTACAAAAGAAACAAGCGGAATAGAAGCATACTGATTCGGACTAGTTCAAACTGGGGGCTTTAACTCTTCGAGATCTCTAGAATAGGCAAAAATTATATTAGTCAAAATATAGGTGTTGGAGGTATGCCCTAGAGGCAATCATAGAGATGATGATATTCCCTTGTATCCATGTTTTATATTGTGTTCCTTGAATATCCATTAAAGGCTACTTGAATTGATTTGCAATTATGTGAATTATGTGTGAAACTCTTTACTTGTATGATTATTCTAAAAGTTATCCCTAGTCGGAGTTCATGTGAGGACACACACGAATATTAGACTAGCACATGTATTAGTTGATGACTATGTTTCACAAGTCATGGATATGGAGATGTCAAACTAATAATGCGGGCACGTGTAGAGACATGTCCTAGGACTAACCCAACACGAGTTACATAGTTCTCTCTTTACACAACGTGTACGCTTTGTCCTTAGACCTGAGACTATCGCATGTACTCAAGATATGGATCAACTTACTTAGGGGCTATCAAAGGCTACACAGTAACTAGGTAGTTATAAGGGTTTCGGGTTTGTCAAGAAGCATGCTGTGAGGCATGGTCAGTCAAGATGGAATTTGCCACACTCTATTTGAGAGAGATATCTCTAGGACCCTCGAGTGATCAGATCCGGAAATGCATGGCCATGCTACGTGAGGTTAAGAGTTAACCTAGACAGAGATTCTGAATCACAGGATCGAGAAAGAGTGGTCGGCTTGGAGCTAGACCAAATATCGTGAGGCAAAGGGAATAGCATGTACATGATGTTGTGATGGTTTGTCTTATATGATCTTCGTGTGCGTATAGGAGTTAGCACATCTTGCTAGAGGCCACTACTAACTATTGGCCGAGTAGGAGTACTCGGGCCATGTCTATACGTATATGAACCTATAGGGTCACACACTTAAAGGCCTTTGTGGAAAGCAAGCTAGCAGAAGGCGCAACAGTAGGACCACACATAATCAAGATGGTTGGTTACACTCAACGGTTGGAGAAGCTGGGCTTCCCACTAGGCTAAGAGTTGGGCACTGATTTCATTCTTTCGTCTCTTCCGTCTAGCTATGGGAACTTCATCTCGAATTACTATATGCATGGGACAGAGAAGGGTCTGAATGAACTGTGTGGCATGCTTAAAACAATAGAGGCTGACATTAAGAAAAGTGCTAGTAGCAACCATGTGATGGCTATACAGAACAAGTCTAGGTTTAAGAAGAAGGGCAATTCTTGGAAGAAGAAGGGCAAGGCTGCCAAGCCAAACCCAACGTCCAAGGTTAAAGCTGGACTTGCTCCAGACAAAGAGTGCTTTTATTATCACGAACTTGGTCACTGAAAGAGAAATTGCAAACAGTACCTAGCTTCGTTGAAGAATGACGGAAGTAAAAGTACTTCCACCTCAGGTACGCTTGTTGTTAATGTTATAAACAACATATTTCTCGCTGATACAATTATTAATTCTTGGATATTTAATACCGGATCGGTTGCTCATATTTGCAGTTCGATGCAAGGACTGATAAGAAGTAGAAGCGTGGAAAAAGGAGAAGTTGATTTCCGCGTGGGCAATAATGCAAGAGTTGTTGCGTTGACCGTCGGAACGATGCAACTCCACTTCCCGTCAGGATTTATTATGGAGTTGAATAATTGTTATTTTGTTCCTAGTTTAAGTCAAAACATTATGTCTCCTTCATGCTTGATGAAGGATGGTTATTCTTTTGTGAGTGAAAACAATAGTTGTGTGATCTCTAAGTATGATATGTTTATGACTTTTGTACCCATTGTGAATGGATTGTTTGTTTTAAATCTTGAAAATTCACTTGTCTATAACATAAGTGCTAAAAGGCCGTGGTCTAATGATTTGAGTCCTACCTACATATGGCATTGTCGTTTGGATCATATAAGTGAAAAACACATGAAGAAGCTCCATTCTAATGGACTTTTAACTTTGTTTGATTTTGAATCACACGAGACATGTGAGGCTTGCTTGCTAGGCAAGATGACCAAGACACCTTTTACAGGTTTTCCTGAGAGAGCATTAGACTTGTTGGAACTCGTACATACCGATGTATGCGGACCAATGAGCATGACAGCTAGAGAAGGATTTCAATACTTCATAACTTTTACTAATGATTTTAGTAGATATGGGTATGTCTAATTGATGAGGCACAAGTCTGAAACCTCTGAAAAGTTCAAGGAATTTCAAAATAAAGTTGAAAATTAGCGTGGTAAGAAAATTAAGGCCTTACGATATTTTCGCAAAGGCGAGTATTTGAGCCATGAGTTTAGCAATCATCTAAAGAGTTGTGGAATTGTTCCACAACTTACGCCGCCTGGAACACCTCAGAGAAATGGTGTATCCGAGTGACGTAATCGAACTTTGTTGGACATGGTTCGATCAATGATGAGCTAGTCCGACCTACCGTTATCATTTTAGGGAATACGATCTAGAAACAGCAGCTTTCACACTTAATAGAGTACCATCAAAATCCGTAGTTAAGGCACCATATGAGATGTGGACTGGAAAGATTCGCAGTTTGTCTTTTCTAAAGATTTAGGGATGTGAAGTATTTGTCAAGCGACTTCAGTCGGACAAGATTACATCCAAGTCGGATAAGTGCATTTTCGTGGGATATCCAAAGGAAACTTTAGGATACTATTTCTACAACCGATCAGAGGGCAAGTGTTTGTCGCTCGGAACAGTGGTTTCCTAGAGAAAGAGTTTCTCAAAGGGGAGAAGAGTGGAAAGACAGTGCATCTTGAAGAAGTTCGGGATAAGCCAATCGGGCAAGAATCAACGAGTGATGCTAACGTAGCAGAATAAGTTGAGATACCCATGGCAACAGAAACACCACCACAATCACGAAGGTCAGCAAGGCTCCGCAAAATGCGGGAAATATTATTGTTGGACAATGATGAGCTTGTGACATATGCATAAGCAATGATGGACCTAGACTCCGAAAAATGGCAGAGTGCCATGCAATCCGAAATAGAGTCCATGGGAGACAATAAAGTTTGGAACTTGGTTGAGCTGCCTGATGGTGTTAAAGTCATAGAGTACAAATGGATCTATAAAAAGAAGAGAGATATGGATGGAAATGTTCACATCTATAAAGCATGACTTGTCACAAAAAGTTTTTGACAAGTTCAAGGAGTTGACTACGACGAGACCTTCTCGCCCGTAGTGATGCTTAAATCTATTCGGATTATTCTAACTATAGCTGCATATTTTGATTATGAGATATGGCAGATGGATGTCAAGACAGCTTTCCTGAATGAATGGAAATCTAACTGAGGACGTGTATATGATGCAGCCCGAGGGTTTTGTCGATCCAAACAATGTTGGAAAGGTATGAAAACTTTAGAAAAATCAATTTATGGGTTGAAGCAAGCATCTAGGAGTTGGAACATTCGTTTTGATGAAGTGGTCAAAGGGTTTGGCTTCATTAAGAACGAAGAAGAGTCTTGTGTTTACAAGAAGGTTAGTGGGAGCTTTGTAGTATTTCTAATCTTATATGTAGATGGCATATTACTGATTGGAAACAACATTCCTATGCTTGAGTTCGTAAAGACTTCACTGAAAAATAGTTTTTCGATGAGGGACTTAGGGGAAGCAGCATATATTTTGGGAATCAAAATCTATAGAGATAGATCGAGAAGACTTATAGGATTAAACCAATATACTTACATTGACAAAGTGTTGAAATGGTTCAACATGACAGAGGCGAAGAAATGGTTCTTGCCTATGTCAGATGGCATACACCTTAGCAAGACTCAGTATCCTTCGACTACTGATGAGCGGGATCGCATGAGTAGAGTGTCATATGCTTCGGCTATCATATCTATCATGTATGCAATGATAAGTACTCGCCCAGATATTTCATATGCGCTAAGTATGACAAGCAGACACCAGTCTGACCCGAGTGAGAGTCACTGGATGGCGGTGAAAAATATTCTTAAGTACTTCAGAAGGACTAAAGATATGTTTCTCGTCTATGGAGGTGAGGAGGAGCTCATTGTAACAGGTTACACCGATGCTACTTTCCAAATTAACAAAGATGATTCAAAGTCACAATTAGGATTTGTGTTCACGCTAAACGGTGGTGCTGTTAGCTGGAAGAGTTCCAAGCAGGAGACGGTGGCTGATTCTACAATAGAAGCCGAGTACATCGTGACTTCAGAAGCTGCGAAGGAGGGTGTTTGGATAAAGAATTTCCTTATTGAGCTTGGTGTGTTCCCGAATGCGTCCAGCCCATTGAACCTCTACTGTGACAACAATGGGGCTATTGCGCAAGCAAAGGAGCTAAGGAACCACTAGAAGAACAAACACGTAATGCGGCGATTTCATCTCATTCAAGACTTCGTTAACCGGGGTGAGATTAAGATGTGCAAAATACACACGGATTTGAATATTTCCGATCCTTTGACAAAGCCTCTCCTGCAGGCTAAGCATGATGCGCACATAAGAGCTATGTGTATTAGATATCTTCTAGATTGACTCTAGTGCAAGTGGGAGACTGTTGGAGGTATGCCCTAGAGGCAATTATAGAGATGATGATATTCCCTTGTATCCATGTTTTATATTATGTTCCTTGAATATTTATTAAAGGCTACTTGAATTGATTTGTAATTATGTAAATTGTGTGTGAAACTCTTTACTTGTATGATTATTCTAAAAGTTGTCCCTAATCGGTGTTCATGTGAGGACACACATGAATATTAGACTAGCACATGTATTAGTTGATGACTATGTTTCACAAGTCATGGATATGGAGATGTCAAACTAATAATGTGGACACGTGTAGAGACATGTCCTAGGACTGACCCAACACGAGTTACATAGTTCTCTCTTTACACAGCGTGTACGCTTTATCCTTATACGTGAGACTGTCGCATGTACTCAAGATATGGATCAACTTACTTAGGGGCTATCAAACGCTACACCGTAATTGGGTAGTTATAAAGGTAGCTTTCGGGTTTGTCAAAAAGCATGTTGTGAGGCATGGTCAGTCAAGATGGAATTTGCCCCTCTCTATTTAAGAGAGATATCTCTGGGCTCCTAGAGTGATCGGATCCGGAAATGCATGACCATGCTACGTGAAGTTAAGAGTTTACCTAGAAAGGGATTCCGAATCATAGGATCGAGAAAGAGTGGTCGGCTTGGAGCTAGACCAAATATCGTGAGGCAAAGGAAATAGCATGTACATGATGTTGTGATGGTTTATCTTATATGATCTTCATGTGCGTATAGGAGTTAGCACGTCTTGCTAGAGGCCACTACTAACTATGGTCCGAGTAGGAGTACTCGGGCCATGTCTATACGTATATGAACCTATAGGGTCACACACTTAAAGGGCTGGAAGCCCAATTCAGATGTGATTTGAATTAGACCAGGTTTAGGAGTACTAATGGGTCTCGGACCCAGAGGCCCATTAGGAACCCCTATATATTGAGGGGTGGGGGGCACCCTAGGGTTTAATCCCTTTTCGCACCAGTAGCAGCCGCGCCTCCCACGCCCTCGCCTTGTTGCAACTCGTGGACCCAGTAGTCCGGCTTGCGATGCTTCCTTCCCGCATGTGTGGATACCTTGGAAGTGTTGCATCTGCAACACTTGGACGAGCTGCCACACGAGAGCTCCGACGAAGAACCTGACGAGCCGACGACGAGCCTGACAAGCCGCGTCACGAGGAGGGAGTTGCTGCACATGGACGAGCTGCTGAGGAGCTGCTCGACGTCGACGTGTTTGACTACACTGCGTCGACGTGTGATTGACTTCACTGCCCCAACGCGTATCTACAACTTCCGCACCTGTGCGTCGAGTGGTAATCCCGTGATCTATAACAGCAGTAATTCCTGGTTTACGCGGTAATTTTTTTTTATTTTTTTTGCGCTAGCGTAGCCTACCTTGTATCCCTACAACAGGATCACTAAAGTAAGTTCACTCATTATAAACAATATTGCAATGTTAGCTTAGACATAGCATGTTTGTAAATATGGGATCTTGTGAAAAATTTGTGGCTGCATTACCATTATCTTCATGAATAGAACTCTGAATACGTGCCTCCTGCAGCCACAGTGTAGCTAAGTTTACATCAAAGTTAACTAAAGAAATATTATAGGGTAGGTATACAGATAAGTGTATGAGGTTGTGTCTACTTGATTATGCCATACTCAACTAGTATGCTCTGAACAACACAAGCATACCTTACTATTTGCTCACTAGGTAAAGACGCACAGTCTTCGATGGATGTCTTGTACTGCAAAGTGTCATCAACCATATTACAAAATACATTAGCAAAAACTTAAATATTATTGTTGTAGCTGTGTACATTGGAAATAAAGTATCTACTCTATTACCTGCACTTCATTTGTGGGAGAGTGCAGATTACCAATTGAGTGTGCAAGACTGTGATCAGTATGACTTTCTAGTTCTATAAGTCCATCCTTGAAGAAATAAACAATTCAGAGAGGGAGGGCTTACTTCCAGGTGGTACGCATACATACAGTTCATTGTAATATGAAAGGACACGTATATGTAAAAATAATAGATTCAACCATTATGATGTTTAGAGCATAATAGCATATCTAATCACGGTTATCAATGAGAAAAAAATCTAGTTGCCATTTTGAAAAAGGAACATATGTTTATCTTCACATCTTATCTGATCTTCCAAGTGTTGATACTACCAAGTGATAATTCCAGTTTTTTTCTTTGTTTCAGTTTTGAGATTTATCTATTCATTTATTCTTCCAGATCATAATAGGGGGCTAAGTATAGTAGAATACAAGTATAGCATGGTTTGAGGCTAAAAGTAGAGTAGACATGTACATGTGCAATACAACAAATGAGGGAGCAAACAAGTTCTGAACAGCATGTAGCCTAACAAAATATGGTCACTAACAGACAAGTCACCAACGCTACCAGGCAGAAGGTAAAAACATATATGGCAAGTCGAGATGCTTACTTTATCATCATGTAGATCTGCTACCATTTCCTTTATGAAATCGTCTTCAGGAAACTTTTTTAACATGAAACCAAGCTAGTGCTACATGAAACCACCCATGCATTGCATCTTATTCTCCATTGCATTTACTTTCTCTTGGTACCTTTTTTCTTCCTTAGTTTGAGTGACAAAAGTTACACCTTGAGACACTCGAACTTCACTCCAGTATTTATCATCATAGTACCCACGTGCTTTTAAGTCCTTAGCAACTATCTCATTAAACACCTCATTAAAATCTTGAGCTGAAAGATTACCATTGTTCTGTTGCCTTTTTTCTAATTCCTCATATGACGCATTCTATAGAAATAAAAATAGTATATGATGCATTCTATAGAAATAAAAACAGTGGAAGGTTACAGAATGGTAAACGGAATTTCAGATTGAACATAAATGCTTAGGATCAGAAAATGTACCATTACCGTATCCACTTTGTGGGTAATGTATCTGCCATTCTTTTTCTTATGAGCAGCCTCCCATAATTCTAGCCTATGAACCTTTCTTTTCTGGTTATCTTCCTGCACAACAGAGTAACTTGAGGGCTCATTACAGATCTAAATTAGATGATAGTGAATATAATAAATAACATTGGATGAATATATTTCACCATCTCTTTTTCAGCCTAGCATGGCTTTTTCTCCCTGATGTGTGTGTATTCTTTTGTTCTGTTGCAATTCTAGAGTTTGTCACACATACTTTCTACCTATATTAATGTAAATATTGTTTCGGATTTCAGATGTCAAAGCCAAAACTATTAAATTACATGTATAATAGTTCATTTGACACTACTATGCCATATCAATTGCATGTATAATAGTTCATTTGACACTAATATGCCATTATTCGGTCTTACATGTTCATTTGACATTACTACACCTACTTAGTTCAATTCTTATGCGTATAACAAAACAAAGTTCAAGAAGAATAAGAATTGAGTACATGCACTGTTTAACTAAACATGGCACACTACTTACTGTATTATCTAAACCCAAAGAGAAATGTACAGTGTCAAAGCCAAAAATTCCTGGATGGTGCTCCTTGATCTTGGACCCCTGAAAAGAAATATGACATACGAACCAAGCCATGATGTATATAATCACACAATATAGGAACCAAGCTAAGATATGTATGTATCTATCTATGCAACAGAAGAGTATTTTTTTTCTGAATCCTCAGAATATTGGAAGAAAAGTAATCTAAAACCACACATATGTACAGTAGGCTATGGAATTGAGCAGTGAAACCGGGAATCACAAACATATTAGGCTACTGGTAATTAAAAATCAGATAAAGCAAGAACTAAAAAAAGAAAGAAAGAAAGAGAGATAAAGAAATCTTCATCATGCTTAATCAGTTCATGTAACAAAGTCATTTTATATCCCCAAACTAGACGGTGGTTAGCTCAGGAAGGAATGAATGGATGTAGCGAGAATAGAGGGTTGGCAATTGCAAAATTAACTTAGTCGCTTTTTAGCTAACTAACCATTTAAACGCAGACAAAGACACAACCAAGTCCAGCTGACATATACTTGTGTCGACTTATGGCGAACAACTCAAGAGTCATTATTTAAAAAAATACTGGCATCTATCTGTATTGCTTGTTCTAAAATCCATCTTGATGATGGCTGATCCGGTTGGAGAAAGGACAAACCTGACAGGTGTACTACAGAAAGCAACTCAAAGGTCTAAACTTCCTTATAAGAACAGGGCATGGGAAGCTAAACTGCCTTACAAGATCATGGACAAAATATATGTAGTTAACCTTGCATCAATTAATATTGTATAATCTAACCTCTCCAAATAAAAAGAGTTGTTTCAGAAATCTCATTTAAGCAACACGCCATTATTCAGAGAATCGAAGGAATTAATGTGTTTCAGATCAGACCTACTAGAATACTCGGATCTACACTCTTACAGATTCGGGACCTAAACATTATTGGATCATCTGTTTCAGGATTTCAGCGCAATATATCAATACTACGTCAATGTAATAAGTGATAGGTGAACTGGTAGCACTACTGCAGCGAAAAAAATAAAAACAAAAACAAAAGGATCACGATAGGTGGGAATTGCACCACGGAGACGCGAGACAGGCACGACTGGATTCTGGCTGCCGGACTGACTGGATCACGTCGTGTTTGTATTGCCGGCAGTGATCGATCTGCTCCTCACGGTGGGCTTGTTTCCTGGCTCTTGCCACTGGGGGCCTAGGGTTCGTCCCTCCCACCCGATAGCCGGTGCCGATGCCGGGTGCCGCGGCAGGTACGCTCGTCTGGTGCCCCGCAGGTCACGCCAGGAGGTCTTTGTTATTGCAGATCACAGTGGTGGCATGTGCCTGTGCGGCACAGAGAACCCTCCGCGCCAAGATGGAGGAGGCAAAGGGAGGAGACAGGGGAAGTTATCTTGGAACGGGAGGTTGCGCGACGCGATTTGTTAGCTAAATAAACCTACGATGCGCGGGCCATTAGGCAGCAAGCTTTTTTTGGGCAAGGCGGCAAGTTAGTTAGCTTGGCTGCAAGTTACTAGTATAATATTTGCATTTCTGAAGGCGGAAAAAAAAACAAAGCTTATCCGAATTGTTAATTTTCAATTTTTTACTGACAAATATGTTGTTGAATTGACATGAACCTACAAATTTTATTTGTAATGTACCGAGCTAATGATTTTTTTCGTACACAAGGGAAAAAGTTGCAATATATGATTGTCATACACCAAGCTAATGATTCGATTTGCAAACATGGGTACTTTTTTAAATGTCTTTTACATAGTCTTACAAAAATGGCTAATTAAAATTGTAGGATTCAAACTCATCACTATTCAAAGCAAGAATCTATGGTACAGATTGGATAGTCAACACGATGAGATTAAAAAAATCACAAGCCATTATTGATTGGGCAACTCGGATGATCAACGTTGATAGAGAAAATGAGGTGCTACGTTTGGGCTCGATGTTGATAATGGCTTTCCATGTAACACACTTATTTGGAAGAAAGAGGACGAGAAAGATACACAGCAATAATCGATGGTGCTTTATTTTTAAGAAATGCGTTAAAATTTCATTTATCATGTACCGAGCTAATAATTTTATTTCTACACATGGGAAAACATTTAAATACATGATTATCATGTATAGAGTAAATGATTTTATTTGTATGCATGGGTATTTTTTAAATTACGTTTTTACATATTCTTACAAAAAATCCACTAACTAATATTGTTGTTTCATACTCATCACTATTCAAAACAAGAATCTATGGTACAGATTGGATGGTTAACATGACAAGATTAGCAAATGTCCTGAGCCTTCACCGATAGGGCAACTCGGATGATCAAATTCGATAAAGCAAGTGACATGCTATGGTTTGGGTTCGGTGGTTACAATGGCCTTGCATGTGACACACTCATTTGGAAGACGAGGACTAGAAAGATACATAACAAAAATCATGGTGCTTTATTTCTAAGAATGTGTTAAAATTTCAATTGTCATGTACCAAGATAACGATTTCATTTCTACACAAGGAAAAAAAATTTAATATGTGTTTTTCAGGTACCAAGCTAATGATTTCATTTGTTAGCATGGACACTTTTAAAAATATTTTTTACATATTCTTAAAAAAATGACGTATTGGAATTGATATTTCAGGCTAGAACTGGGAAATAAAAAACTTATTACTGCAGCAATATCATTTTGCTACTGAAGTAATTTTGCTGTGTCAAGAACTAATAATTTATTTGTATAATTTCTACCTGTACTCAACGTGCAGGTGAGTAGCAAAGCTAGAGCGAGGTAGATGGGTTGTGCCTCTTTAGCTTTCCGATTGATTGGAAGTTTGGAACCCCTTGTGCTCGGAACGGTTCATATTATAGAACCAGAAAATACTTCATACAAACAGAAGTCCTATCGTAGTGTTGTGGTTGAGCAATGAATGTTCCTACATCTAGGCCAGGATTCAAATCACCCCTTTTGCACCATATTCACCTTATGTTTTATTTTCCCAACTTATTTTTTAGGATAATTTTCCTAAGTTATTGTTTATCGCTCTCAGCCAACAAGATGGACTTCAAACATGGCCCAATAATACATGGCCTGCGCACAGTTCTTTAGGCCATAAAAAACTCCATGGAAGAACTGCCAGACCGCCAGGCCTAAACACACATCGGATGGGGTTAGTTACTCGTTGTTGCTTTATGGGCTTTAGTATGGACCTTTTCCTTTTTTTTCTCTGTATACGAATTAAAGTAGGGTTCGGGGCCCTGTGCGGGGGACAACCTTGCCTCCGCAGCCCTGCTTAATGTAAGGCCCCACCCTTGACATTTTTGAACGAGAACTACGACAACAAGAATTATATATAATTACCATGGAAATGTAAAAGCATAAATCAAACTAGTTACCTGAAATCAATTTATTTCTCCAAATTTAAACCCTAACCCTTGGATAATTCAGATGCTAGGTAATGGCGAGTCCGTGAGGCAATCTTTGATCGTGGTCAGTCCCCTCTGGGCTTCAGTGATTGGCACAGGGCCACGAGTGGTGAGCGGCAGTGGTGGTGAGCAAGATATTGATAGTGGTGGGCGGAAGTGTTTCTACATGCTTCCCAGCAGTTAAAAGTGTGTCTAAGTTTATGTCATTTTGAGATGTACAATATCGTATCAAAAAAGGGATTTTCGAGTATTTATTTAAAGGAAGGAACAAACGAGAATAAGAGAAAATTGCTTCTAATTTGTCTCTCATGGTGCCTATGTGCGGTTGTTTAATATGCTTTACGATGTGTCTAGATACTATACACAGTTTAAAGCATGTCTAAATTTGTATCAATTTGATATGTTTTTAGTATCATGTCAAAAAACATCTTTAGGTGGCTATACACGACTGCCTAATACGCTTTATGACATGTATAGAGGTTACTGACGGTTAAAAGCATGTCTAACTCGTCATTTTGAGACGACTTCAATAGCGTGTTAAAAAGTATCTTTATACATCTATTAACATTGAAATTGTGTCAAATAGCGTATCAATTTGACTCGTTCTCAAAATAGTGTCAAAAAGTGTCATTACGTTCTGATGTGGAGACGCTTTTAACCGGCGTTACTACCACAACGTAGCAACAAGGGGGTTTTTCTAGTAGTGTGGCTCTGCCAGTCCTCGTCCTCGGGAGCTGGGTGCCTATTTCTAGTCCGCGTACCTCCGTGGCTCCGCCAGTTCTCATCCTTGGAGGCTGGGCGCCTATTTCTGATCGGCGTGGCCTCCGTGGCTTTGTCTATCCTTGTGTTCAGGCACTAGGATCTGCTTCTGGGATTCATTTTTTCTTCTTTGACCATTTGACCGATTATACTAATCGCTTCAATACTTGGGGGCTACTCCTATGTAGTACGTCTTATGACACCCTCCATGTCCTTCGCTTCGACTTACTGGATGCCCACCATTCATCAACTCGGCGCTCGACTTCGCTTTGTGCGTTTTCCTCTGCGTTCACTCGAATTTCTTCCTTTTTGAGCACTGCATAGCCTCTCCGTCACTATAACGCCATCACAACTTCAGCCGACTACATTTCAAGCTTCACCGTGGTGATCTCAGCCTATTCGCCTACATAATGCTCGGGGGTTTGAGGGATATGGGTACCCCATGGGTCCCCACCGACCAGGATACTGGCCGGACCTGATAAATGGACCCGCCCGATCAGGTCGTACGGGCCAAGGACATGAAGATATATGGAGTACACGCTAAGGAGGCTGGACGATTCAAATCAGCTCGGATATTTCAGGATACGTACTGTAATCGGACTTCGATTACCTTCCATGTAACTACCGAGTAGATTAGATTCAAACCGACTTGTAAACCCTAGGTCGCTAGCCTATATAAGGCGGCCAAGAGCACCTCCGTAGGGCACATCAACTCTCGAGCAATACAAACCACCAGCATACAGGAAGTAGGGTAGTACTCTCCAGAGGTCCGAACCTGTCTAGAACCCTCGTGTCCCTCGTGTTCTCACGATTACCTTCAAGTTCTTGGTTTCTCAATCCCCTCCACCTACAAATCAACCACTTGGATAATCCCTTGATAGACTGCCGGGCTACTAAATCCGACATTGACTAATGAAGTCTACTATTATGCCTTGATAAAATAATATTATTGCTTATTGGGTACCAATTTTATTGGCTCTATAGATCAGTTTCGTTGGGAACCAACATTATTACCTATACAGGACAGCATTATTGTTTAATTCCTCCTATATCATTCCATAATTTAGAGCCAAGGTATCAAGTAATGAAAAATGTAATGGAAATATTCAAAGCTGTTCAATCTTCTATTTCTCTAAACAAAGTCAAGCTGCAAGCCTGCAACTGCCTCCATCTATAGAAACTACGAGCAAAGTTACTGGACAGGTCAACTGAGATGAAGAAAAGCACATAAGCTAAAATTCATTCTAGTGAATGAACTAAAACAAACTACTCAATTCACCAGCTAAAAGCAAGCAAGCCATAATTAAACAATGGAATCAGCCATTGTGTCACCATAGCATGAAAAATGACCCCTAACATCTGAAACCTTGATGGATTGTTGAGCTACTTATCTGCCCGAGCAGATGACAGACGTTGTTATTGTTGCGGCGGTAAAAAATAATTGTTGTCACCGCTGCTGCTGTGCCGACCTTATCAAGGAAGAGGTGATGAGCTCATATATATATGTTATCTCTAAAAACATGCAACATAGAGGAGAAACTACGGCAAAATGCAGGCAATCCCAATTGAGTATAACAGTGCACGAAGAAATAACTAAACTACCCCAGAACCATCCAATAATTGGCACAACTAAACTACTTGGAAGATAAATAAGAAATCCTTCCAGGAAATTTTTTAAATGCCTATCAATCAAGTATTATAAGCAACTGTAGTTATTAAGTGTGGTCAGTGGTTACTCAAGTAGTATTATTATAAGCAACTGTAGTCAACTTTTCTAAAGCTAATAAGCAAAAGTTTGAAAATTATAAGCAAATTAGAACATAGATAAAAGCATTTTAATCTGATTGATGTAGAGGGGTTGAAAGCTCCCACACAAGTGGGTTTTCTGGAAAAAGGATTTTCTATAAAAATTCTAGATAGCCAAACTAACATATAGCACACTAAAGTGAAGAAAGGTAAGACTGTGAGGTTACCAATTGCAAAATTGCTAAACTAAAATGAACAATTTTATTAGTTGATTTAGCATCACATTGTGTACGAATAAGATGATCACAAAGGCTTCTAGTTCCACAAAGTTAATAGTGTGTATGCTTGTATTGTGTACTGTATGATAAAAAAAATAGCTTGAACTGGTAGACCAAGAAAAGAAACCTACAGCTGCTGTGCTCATTCACGAAAAATTCTGAAGACAATAACTTATGCTAGGAACAAAAAAGGACATCATAGATGTAGGGTAGTAATACGACAGGGTTAAAAGAAAAAGATTTTTAGCTTGAATTAAACAATTGCTTAACACCAAGCTTGCATGAATCCAACAATCTTAAGAGCTAAAACATGCAGGTCATGATTGCTTGACTGTAGCAAGGAATTAAATAATCAGCTCATACATAAAACTACCTCAGCCTGTCACTGAACAAACCTGACGAGCTGCTGCTGTTGCACTCGAAGAGTCGATGTTTACCTGCAGATAGACACAAAGTAGAGAGCTGATTGTGTTGTTGTACTGTGGTGCCTCCTGTCCAGCTGAGAGAAGCTGAGCTCGAGCAAAATCAAGTCGAGCTGTTGCTGCTGACTAAAATGGAGATTAGGAAGGAGCGGAGAAAAGCCCAGCGCCCAGCATCGTATGGTTCAGTGCCAACCAAATAGAGTGTGGAAATATTGGAATGCCACAACTTGCAAATAAATAAGGAGCCATGCAGTCATTGAATCGTACATTCAAAGTAAAAAAAAAAAGTGTGGAAATATACAGGAACACTTCTTTTGAAGAATAGCATGCTAATAATCATAATGGAGCAAATCCATGGATTTTATTCACCACACTTGAACAACTATTAAATATAAAATGATAATACTTTGCCTACAAAGAAGGTTATGTTAACCTAGACAACATAGGAACCAACTGCTAGTAAGGAATAATACTTTGCCTACTAAAATGAAATGAAGAACAATAATATGCCCAACTAAAAATAATACTTTGCTTGATCAATAACAGTATTTTGCCTAACTAATAAACATACTTTGCTTATTTAAGTACAGTAATTTGCCTGTCTAGGATTTCATATATCAGCACGCTTGTTAGAAGTTCATAAAGCAACATACTATAGCCACACACACACAAAAAAAAAATTACAGTACTCTAGCACATTCCCAACACTAACCTTGACTTGGTGGGAAAGATCTTTAAGACCCTGCACAAGCCGAGGCCACACGTGGAAGCAAATTCTTCCCAAATGACGTCGATGAAGCTATAACATGGAAGTAGCCCCCTTTTTTCTACTGAACAGAATGAAGTAGCCCAGCCCATGGTTCAGCCAAAGGATGTGCCAAGTCTTCTGAATCAGCAATGAGAATCCGACCTGCAGTGCTTCATCCTCCGATTATAGACGAACGACGGATAAAGCCGGCCGTAACCATCAGCGACAATACGGCCGGCTGCAACATAGTCTTTACCATAAAGTATTGCACATAGCACATCTGCTAATGCAAAATCGTCTCCACCCGATCTACCAACTAAGTGGCGCTAATACGCGAGCAAAATGGTCACAGGTAGGCAGCTTAGCTAGCAACGTCGTCGTTGGGAGGTCACAATGCAATGAAGGCTGCTTTCTCGTTTCCTGAAGCCAGTCGGGACAGATGCTGACACATACATACATGCATGCATGGGCGCAGCCGATGCATGATTGGAGCGGGCCGGGGGAGTGATGGGTACGTGTACGTAGTAGCCAGTAGTGAAGAGCTCGCCGCGCGCACGGCACATGTGCCCGCATGTGCTCCGTCCCGTTTCCAACCGCAACGGCCGCGACCCCTACGTACGTGTACGCTCGATCCCACCAAAAACCTCCCCCCCACGCCGGAACGCGCTGGAACCCCCCCAAAAAAAAATGCATGGTCCCCCCGGCCTCTCATCTCTCTACCAATCTACCATGCACCCTCTCTCTGGTGCACCACAGCTAAGCATGGCAATGGCAGCAGTACAGCACAAGAGGCCACCCATGGCGCCACGCAAGGCTCTCTCGATCTCCGTATAGCTTATTTTGCAATGCTAGGTAGGTTAGCCCCACCCCACCCGGCCGGCGTGCTGGAGCTGGCCTGGTTTTTGGCTCGTGGCGCCCTTTTACTTTCGATGTACGTGATACTTTTGCGCCGCGCGCGGGGATACAGGTTGTCCCCGTTCGATCATTCGTTACGTGGTCGATCGCAGCTAGCTGTGCACAGGTATTGCATGTACTACTGCAGCTTCACGGAAGTATCGATGGTAGCAAGTCTAGCGCGCCGTATTTATTCGAGCGTTGCCTTCTTTTTTTTATGATTTTTTTTAGCGATGACAGTTGAACGGTTCCGATCGTTACATCTCATAGCGACGTCTTTGGTTCTTCTTTTCATACAAAGTAAGCTAATGGAGGCATGTATATATTATAAACACTTGAAATATCTTAGAATTAAAAAAAAAGTAAGCTATGGCACACAATTTTAGGCTATATTTCGAATATAGAATTTTGGTGAAAGTACTTTGATTAAAGGCAGCTTAACCTATTCCTCTATATAAATTCAAGCAAAAACAACCATTAGCACGCATGGGCGTCGGTTGGCTGTCCATTCATCATGAATGACAGAAACAGGGTGAACACAGCAAAATTCATAAGCATTTGACATGACGGAGTAGGAGCTAAATGGTTCATGTCCCAATCCATGCGCATGTGAGGTTACATGGATTCGCTACGGCGAGACCTGGCATGAAAGCTGATGTGTGGCTTGTCGAACTTGTTCTTTTCCGGAGTCCTTTTTTAATTATTTCTTGTTGTCTAAAACGCGTTTCTGTTAATACCCGTGCAAGCAAATGGAAGACACCACATCAATGAATGTGAAGTTTATGCGATATGCTCGCCCACTTGTGGTACATTTCTTGTAAAGATAAAGCGGTCTTTTCTCGTGTTATGCATGCATTAACTTATGCACTTTTGACATCTTCGATAATGGCGGGTACAAGTACATAATGGGCTAAACTGTTGACAAGCACAAAAGTGCCATGTATAACAAATATGTTTACCATGGAAGATACAGATGCAGCAACCAATTATATAATTTTGAATATGTTGACCAAAGCTGAGTCTATTCAAAACTGATATAAAAGACCTCGATTGGTGAAGGAGATATTCGCCCCAGCATCGAGCGAAGAGGAGACAATTAAAATCTTTAATATCAGTAAATAAATTTACTATCGTGACATGCGAAAAGGCATACGCATTTAAGCGTGGTTTAGTCCAACTAGTTTTATCATTGTATACTCCTTCAGTAAATAAATTTACTATCGAGGCATATTTCATGGTGGATTTAATGAAACCAATTTGATATTATGGACGTTGGTGTATTTTGTATAAAGTTGACCCAACTTAGAGGAGTCTGATCGTAGTCACGACAAAACTAAGACACTTTACATTTGCCTCAAGTCTTTGGTTAAATAAGATGCAATAAGGGGCCTATTTATGTATGTAATCTTATTAAACATGTGTACGGTATAAAAATCAGTGATAAATAGAGCATAAAATTCAGTGATAAAAGAGCTAATGGTTATTTAGTAAAAAGTCACTTACACTCTCCTACCTATCCCTACTCCCTCCCGCCAACGGAAAAAATAGGCTTCACTAAGGATTGTGCATTCAAACCACAAACTGTAATTTTATCAGGCTACATGTCAGTAGCTAGCTAGCTATCCCTTTATTTCAAATTGTAGGTCGTTTTGACTTTTTCAGATTCATAATTTTTTATGCATCTAAACATACACTTATCTATGTGCATAATAAAAATTATATATCTAAAAAGTTAAAATGGTCTACATTTGGAACAGAGGTAGGTATTCTTATTATCACAGCCATTTGCTACAGCACACGTGGACGGTGGTGGTCACGGCAATTTTGAATCAAACTAAGCTATCAAGGAGGGCAGCAGGTACTCGCCCGACTCCAGTAACCATGCATGGGATGGCGCCATGGCTCTCGGGCAGCTCCTAAACGACCACAGAAGATCGCCGTCCGCTAGCGTGCTGGCAGCTGGTTTCCATTGGCCATGGGCCCACGGCGATACGCTCCAAGCCACAATGACCTGCCGATCGCGGCACGCACGGGCACGGCGAGCCGGCGGTGACCGTCCCTTCCCGCCGGCCTGTCCCGCCGCGCCACGTCGCAGAGACCACGCACCCTTGCAATGCGAAGCGCAGCGCAGCGATCACTCTGGAAGCGCGCGCAGCGACGACCAGCTGTCGGGCACGTGCGGGCGACGGCCACCGGACGAGACGTGGCGTCCACGCCCGGGCCCCGCCGAGCCCCCACCCTACTACCGCCGAACCACCACTCGCCGTCCACTCGATCCATCCATGGCCCGCCGTGCCCGCGCTTTTCTCCTCGCGTGGCGGGCGCCTTTCCCCCCGAGCGCCCGGCCTTTTCCTCCACGTCCGCCGCGAAAGCGAGCTCCACCCCCTCACATGCCCCCGCCGCGCCACGCCGAGACGCGATGGCGGCCTCGGCGGCTATTTATTCCGACCGGGCCGCTGCTCGCCCTCTCCGCGCCCGCCACGTACGTAGACGAAGCAACAGCTCCCAGCTAGTAGCTAGTACCAGGCTACCACCAGCCGGTGCGGCCGAGAGCGATGGAGGAGATCAGGCGGAGGCGCCGGGGCGGAGGCGGTAGGCGGCGGCCGTCGTCGCGCGCCGCGGGCGCGGCGCTGCGGCGGAAGGTGCGGGAGCTGCGGCGCCTGGTGCCCGGCGGGGAGGAGGCGCCGGCCGGGGCGCTGCTCGCCTGCACCGCGGACTACATCGCGCGGCTCCGGGCCAGGGTCGAGCTCCTCAGGGCGCTCGCGGCCGTCTACGGCGTCGCCGCCGGAGGCCCGGCGCCGCTGCAAATCGCCGGCGCCGGCGCCGGTGAGTGCATGAGTTGATCCGTGACCATGGGCATGCATCTGCAGCATCGTCACACGCTGCAGAATCGATGGAGCGCAGGCGCGCAGCTCGTGGGAAACGCACGTACGGACGAACTGGTACGATATGATGTGTGTACGCAGCACAGTTCGATTTGGAGAAAAAAAAAGTGGAATTGTATGAGCGGTATCGTTCGCGATTTTGTAATTTTTTTTTGCCTTTCCCGTCTTATAGTTTCTAGGTTTTTTTTTGGGCTATAAATGATATAGCCCTTTTTTCCAATGTGGGGATTTGCATCCATACCACCATCACTTTTCATCTATACCATCAAGATCTGGTGCTGATGGTATAAATGAAAAGTGCGAATTAAGTGGTTGTGTGGATTAAATTTTCTTTGCTTTCATATGTCTATTTATTCTTGGAAATCTTGGTTGCAATTTGCGTATGTTGGTTGAAATTGAAGATAAGCTGGGATCAATTTTTTTTGTTTAAGAAAAATGGAAACAAGACACGCAATTCATGCTGTATTGAACTATTTTTTAGTCATTCTTAGTTCTGCGGTTCACCAAAGTGGTTGAATTCACCAAAGGAATTCTCCTTTGGCATCAAAGGTGAAATGAGCATATAACTCTTATCTCTCAAAGTATGTGTGTATGTATTGCGGAGAAAATTTTTGCAGGGGAGGATGAAGTAGCAAATCTTAGGATCAAAGAAATCTTAATGCATTTGCCGCTCATATCCCATACTGAAATGACCTCTGCAAAAATCATGTCTTTTCTCGTTAGTAACGGTAACTGGAACCTTGATACCTAAATGTGGCTAGAAAACTCATTGTCATTGGCTATTAAAACAAACTCCAGTTCAATAGGGTTCAATCTCATTAGTGTCATACGGTGTAGGAAAACACAGTGACATGTCCTAAAATTTAGAGTGAGAAGAGTGAGTGTCATCATGATGAAACTTAGTGTGTATACAGTTACAAGAACTTTGAAATTGGAATAAACCCCGTCAAGAGCAACAATCGTTTCATCTTCACGTCTTTTACTTATCGTTTGCGCTTGTGTCTTGTATGATAGTTCTTAATTTAGATACAATTGTAAGTGATTACACATAGTTCAATGCACATTTGATCTTAACACCATTCAGCGATTAAATGTTATGGTTAGCATGTGAAAACTTAAAATGAAGATGTGCATTGTGATGGGTTGTTTCATCCATCATCCTAACCTATAAAGATGATGTGATACTCTTGACAACCGCATAATCAAACAATCCATTAAGAATAACATTAGATAATGATGTATGTACACTTTGCGTTTTTTTCAAGACTTAATATTCTTATTTTATCATGGGTGCAATATCTAAAAGTTGAAACAGTTATCAGCTAGCTGTTACACAAAGCCATTAGGGAAGGAAACATGGTGCTACATTTTCTCCTAGTTAGTTTGAAAATGAATCAAAATGTTTGACGCCCTAGCTAGTTCAAGGAAAATGTCACCTTCCACTTTTGTCCCCAGCCTCCTATGAACTCATCTTCGCGCCTCCCACATGCTGCCGGCATTCCCATCACCTTCTACTCTTGTTAGGTGATGGTAAAAGGCATAGTACAAAAAGTCGGACCAGGTCACCGGTTCAACCTGAAAAACCACGAACCGACGAAGTTATATGGCCAAACTGGAAAACTCAGCAAAAATAAGAGGAAGGTGTGTGTGTGGGGGGGGGGGGGGTTGGGTTTGAATCATGCCTGGTAGGCTGAGGTCATGTTTGTTTGAGCTTCCTGGCAACTTTTCAACGTGAAAAGCTAGAAGCTCAAACAAACAACGATCTTCTCATATAGCTTTCAAAAAGTTGAGTTTATATGAAAAACTAGGAAGCTCAGTTTTATGAGCTTTTCATATCTTTTTAAGCTCAGAAAGTTAAACACATCTTCTAAAAGCTAGTGTTAGCTTTTCATAAGCAAAAAGCCAGCAGCATCTTTTCAGAAAAGCTCAAAAGCTGCAGCTCAAACAAGCCCCTAAGAACACCCTCCACTGACCAACTCGACCAAAGTTCAGTTGTGAATGACAAGAATATGCACAGAATATATGCTTTATTGAACCACGGTTCGACCGGTTAAACCACGGATCAAACCACTGAACCAGTGACCTCATCAGTTGAATCACCGGTTTGAGTTTTCGTTCTATACTGCAAGGACTTTGAATAATATTTTGATCATTTTTTTAGTTTATCTTCTGAGATAACCCGTTAGTAATTAGAAGCACTTTTACAGGAGAACAGGTGAAAACACGCACCCAGTTTTGGGGCACTGGGCCTGTTGTGTTATTGGCTGTTGGGCTGCCGGCCATTTATTGGGCCAGACCAACTACATACTAATCCACACACTTTTTTTTCTCGAGATGAGGCCCAACAAGCAACCGCATCATCATCATCTCCTTCCCTCGTCGCCTCTCAGCCCGCACGCCGCCGCAGGAATAAAAATAGAGTTTGATTTACGCGTTACTACAAACACATTGTGTTTCTGAAATCATGTTTCTTTTGTTTTTACCACATCATCATTGGAGCGAGTTCGTCTGAGAGATGAAATGAGATTTTTTTTTTATCTAGCCTATGCCTAGAGAAAATTGTAATTTTAGGACTCCAAACAACACGCTTCGCTATTTTAGGCCTTCTGTCATCGACTTCGATAAAATGATCCTCGAAACATTAGCACTTCATTATACATGACATTGGCTCATTTAAAACACTTTTCCCAAATAAAATATATGTATTTTGGCATTAGAAGACCATATTGCCCTCAGATCTTTTTTTTCCTGGACGTGGGATGGGGCTGCTGGCCGCTCGCCTGGCCTGGCTGGCTGGCCGCCGCCTGGCCATGGCTGGTTGTCGCCGCACTTGGGCTGGCTGGCCGCCGCCTAGCCATGGCTGGTTGTCGCCGCGCCTGGGCTGGCTGGCTGGCCACCGCCTGGCCATGGCTGGTCATGACTTGAGCTGGCTGGCCGTCATGTACAGTTTAATATGTAATATAAATTATCAAAGATGATCCATACACAATTATAAAACCATGAATTAGCCCAAACGAGCTCATCTCATAAAACCATGATTCTAGCATAAACAAGTTCATCTCAGAAGACCATAATTCAGTTCCAAATGAGATCCAAGTCATATGAAATAAAGCATGAGTTTACATCTCATCACAACTAAAATAATTCATCTAATGTGTAGCTTTCTCTTTGGAGTTATCTTTTTTGGTGCTGCCACGGTAGGCATCCTCACGAGACTAGTAGTGTCGGTTTGTGAAGATGTGCCCTCTCCTAATAACATCGCAAGATTGCTGCACATAAATACGATATGATAATTATATGTATGGAAAAACTAATGTACAGTTATCTGCCTCATGCTAGATACACATGTATGCTTATCAACTAAGACGGTTACCTGCAAAACAACAAAAAAAAAAGCAATGAGATTCATATTAATTTACATAAAAAGGAGAATTAATGAAAGAAAAAAATTATTCACCTCCACAGTGCTTTGGCCTTTATATTTAGTGCCATTTATCCTCCAAGGGCAAGGGCAATCTTCAACACCGGACTTGCAAAAAGCCCTATATCTCGTCTTACATGACTTCTCGGTTCCTAAATCAAACTCCTTATTGATGGCAAATTGCCGCACTGCCAACTTGAACTCCTCCATTGTTGGGTACACTGTTCCTAAATCCATTGATGGGTTGTTCTTGTCATATGAAATGACCATCTCACCCGGTATCTCATCACTAGTAGGAATGGCAGCGCCATCATTATTTTGCCCAAGCTCATCATCATGCTCCTGCTCATCCATTGGGCAAGCAAAGCCTTGTGCAGGTATATTTGTTGTGTCCTCCTCTGTCAAGCCTAAAAGCTCACAAATCTGCGACTCACTCATAAGTGCAATACGACCTTCGTCATCATGTGTCTCCACTATTTGTATGTTATCCCAATCAATTCTTTCCATATTTTCCACATGATCTACTTGGGGCCTAAAACAATGAATTCACGTTTTACTACTGTCTACTACTACCGTGGTAAAAAAACAGAAATCTAGTGCAGCCAATACCTTTGCACTTCAAGAACAGGAATGTTGTACTCTATTGCCAGATGAGGAGCAGTGGCCAGGGCTGCATCCACCGCGGCTAGGGCACTAGGCGTCCCTATCATGGCCCCTGGCGCGCGCGGGATAGGCAGTAGCTGCCGCGGCTAGGGTACCCGGCGCCATGGCCATGCCCCCAGGCGGCGCGGCCAGGGCATCCGCCGCCGCGGCTACGGCACCCGGCGCTACGGCCATGACCTCAGGCGGCGTGAGTAGGGCAGCCGCCGCCGCGGCTACGGCACCCAGTGCCACGGTCATGACCCCAGGCGGCGGTTCTCCATCCATGGCGGACGCCAGGACCTCCGGTGCGATGAACGGCGGCGTCCGGGGCGAAGAACGCAGGTGTCCGGGGTGAGGAACGGCGGCGTCCGGGGCGAAGAACGCAGGTGTCCGGGGTGAGGAACGGCAGTGGCGCGTCGCTATCTCCCATCACGAGGGATAGGTGGCCCGACGAACGGGCGCGTCGCGATCTCCCGTCGCGAGGGCGGGGCGACGAACGGCGGCATGCAATCTTTTCTCACGACAGAAACAGAAACGGAACGACAGAAACAGGGCAGGGCAAGAATCGTCCAGGAAAAAGATCTGAGGGCAATATGGTCCTGTAATGCTAAAATACATGTATTTCATTTGGAAAAAGTGTTTTAAATGAGCAAATATTATGTATACCGAAGTGCCAACGTTTCGAGGATCATTTTAGCGAAGTCGAAATCCTAAAATAGCGAAGCGTATTATTTGGAGTCCTAAAATCGCAATTTTCTCGTATGCCCACGCGATCTTTCGAGTGGAGTGAGGAGAGGCAAAGCGGGACCAATCCGCCGTGGCTTATCCTACTCCCACTCGATTCCTCCTCCGTCTCTTATCGTCATCGTTGCCTTCGTTGCTGACTCGCTGGTGTGGAGGGAGGCAGCGAGTTCCATGGCCTCCACCACCTGCCTCTCCCTTTCCCTGCACGCCTCCTCGGCGCCACCCTCTGATCCCGAACCCCGCCGCTTCTCCTTCGCCCCCTCCTCGTCCTCCTCCACCTCCAAGAGAAGGCGCGAGGCCGGCAGGGCTAAGGTTCTCAGGGAGGATTGGAGGCAGAAATCCAAGCCCATCCCTCCTGGCGCCGTCTACCCTGCCAAGGACCACTGCAGGTACGCACTATGCATTCCTTGCCTGCGATTCCACTTGTATTTGTGTGATGCGATGCTTATCTCTGTTTTGTTTTTCTGCATCACCCAAAGCCGCTGCGGCCTCTGCGACACATACTACGTTGCGCATGTCAAGAACGCCTGCGCCTTCCTGGGCGACGGCATGTCCCGTGTCGAGGTCATCTCCTCCACCTTAATTCTTAACATCACCCACCTAGTGACCTAGCTCAGCTCAAACAATTTGTATCATCACCCACCTAGCTCAGATCAAATAAAATAGCTCTGCAAATTAATGGTTTGATGAATCCATCGGCTGCAACCAACTAGTATTAACGTTCTACACAAAACCTGGCACAAATTTACAAGTACTAACAAAGAGATTGTATCCTATCCAGGATCTTGAGCCATTAGTCCATGGGAGAGGCAGGAAGGAAGGCATGAATGAAATGTACTTTGGAGTCTATGATCAACTCTTGTATGCCAGGAAGACCGAACCTGTTCAAGGTACTATCTTACTGCACCTCTTATCACGGATTCTTCTTCTTATCCTTTACAAACATTACCAGTCCCCAATCTGCATCTCTATAAGGATTATGGAAGCACACATATGCAATGTACCACATGGCCCACCTTAAGAAACCAAAATCACATATTGTTGCCTGTAATGTAATATATGCTCCTTACATGCAGGAGCGCAGTGGACGGGAATTGTGACAACAATCGCCGTTGAGATGCTGAAAGCAAATATGGTCGATGCTGTGGTTTGTGTACAAAGGCACCCGAACAAGAATCAAATGCCAAATCCTTCTTTATCGCTGCAATGTGCAAGCATTACCACGTGGGTTTAAGTAATGGTTTTTGTTACTTCTGCAGTGATCCTGACGACAGGCTTGCTCCAAGGCCTGTTTTGGCCAGGTATTGTGAAACTGATGGCTTTCATATGTTTTCTGTACCGCCAGTATAAGCAATCCTCAACTAGATATACATTCGCAGTTCCAAACTTTCTGTAACTATCCCGAGATAAAACTGTTATTACCAGTCCATCCATGAATTGTTCATGCTAATCACCATTTCCCTTGCTTACTAGAATGGAAGCATTTAATCTTGGTAGCCATGCTCTTGTAGGACACCAGATGAAGTAATTGCAGCCAAAGGCGTGAAACCAACATTATCACCAAATCTCAATACCCTTGCCTTAGTTGAGGTAAATCATTCCTTTCACACTATACTTTTCTCCTTTCCCCCCCTTCTTGACACCTAATGGGTCATGGTAGGATAGGATTCAATTATATTTGATTTGGTTGTTTGGGAAAGAGTAATTCTGTTAGCCTCTTCAATCTGGAACGGTCCCATTTGACACCATAATCCAGTAAGTTCCAAAACCCAATCCAATCATTACTCCGACCATAACCAGATGCATTCTTCTGTGACAGCATAATAGTGACCATTTTATATCAATCTAGAGAGTTTAACAGTTTCCTTTGGCAGGCAGCTGGTGTAAAGCGCCTTCTTTTCTGTGGTGTTGGTTGTCAAGTGCAAGGTGTTTTCCTTTACCCAACCATTACCATTCTTCTTTTTCTATTTGTGACTGTTCATCATATATCACAGTTGTTGAAGTTATTATTTGAACTACAGCTTTGAGATCTGTAGAAAAGTACCTTGGTTTGGAAAAGCTTTATGTGCTTGGCACAAACTGTGGTAATTTCCAATACTTATTCAAATCAATCAATCTTTACATTTTCTGTTATTGTGTTGCATGGAAGATATATTGTAGCTCCGACATACTATGATTTTTCTCAGTTGACAATGGTACGCGTGAAGGACTTGATAAATTCTTGAAGGCGGCAAGCAGTGATCCAGAAACTGTTCTTCATTATGAATTTATGCAAGACTACAAGGTAGGACATTGAAACCATTAGCTGCATAATGCCCCACACCCCCACCCCACTTTGGAAGTTCATGTCTGGCAAATCAATAGGATAGATTTGCTTTTCGAAATCTACAGCTCAAGAAGCAGTTTAAGGATCAATACAAGAACATATGGTATACACAGCGTTGTCATGCTTTTGCTTAGAAACTTTTGATCCGTGATAACATTGTATAACTGAGAATTTTGACAGGTTCACTTGAAGCATTTAGATGGGCATATTGAAGAGGTAAATATTTGTTTGCCTATTATCCTGAAGCTTTTGGTCTTGCACAATGGAATGGAATAGAATCTTTTAATTTATGTTCTACTTCAAAGCAGGTTCCCTATTTTTGCCTGCCAGCAAATGACCTGGTTGATGTTATTGCACCATCATGCTACAGGTATTCTCTGTACAAATGTCTTGTTATTTTTTCCCCAAAAACTTTAATTGGCTGCTCACAACTGAGCTGATGATTTGCTTGTACCATTTGCAGCTGCTTTGACTACACAAATGGCTTGGCGGTAAGGTTTCCACCATTTTGAATTTGAATAGGTCTCTTGTTGCAGTTGATTTGAATGGATGCAAAAAAAAAAAGAAGAATCGCTTGGTTTATGGCTTCTGTAGATAGAAGTCGTTCTTCCTAGCGCTCATCTGGAAATAGATTTTCTTGGAACATGTACCATTTAGATAGTCTAGAACAATTTTGAAACACACCAAACTGGATCGTTATGCTTTGCATGATCTAAACTGGATTGGTCTTATCATAGGCACTAGCCTAGCTGTAGTAACCATCGGTTGACCTTGAGTTACCAGCCTGTATGCCCCTCTTCAGGTTGAGAATAGCATGCGTTGTGAGACATTAGCTCATTATCTTTTTAGCCATTATTTTGTATCAGCTTTTTTCCTCTTATCTTGCTATATGTCTTAACCGTCTGCTCTCTACTCTTGGAGCGGAGAAGCAGCTCACAGCTAAAGGCAGTGTTTGTTGGAAATCTGTGCAGGATTTAGTGGTGGGGTATATGGGTGTACCAAAATATTCAGGGGTTTCCATGACACAGCATCCTCAGTACATTACGGTCAGGTAAAGCGAGTGTTGGCGGGCATGCATCATCAGTGAATTATATTGATTAGAGTGGTAATCCTAACGGCCTTCATCAGGAACGATCGTGGAAGGGAGATGCTGAGCCTGGTAGAGGGCCTTCTGGAGAGTACGCCTACAGTTAGCAGCGTATGCATGCATCCGCAGCTAGAGAATTGATGCAACTTTGTTCAGTGACTCTGCATGCAGGAGTAGGACTGTAGGACATTGACAAAGTGTGTTGTGCCTCTGTTTTTTCAGGGCGCAAGGCAACCGTTTGTTATGGAGACGGTGAAAGCTGACGATGCAGCAAAGTTGGGTATGTACCTAGCTCCTCATCGCTGCTCTGAAATATTACTTCACAATGGAGGAATGACACTAGTAATAATTGAAGAATCTGTGTGCAGCTTACATTATTCATGTAAATAACTGAACAAATGAACGATTCTGCAGGGAAAGGCCCTTCGAAACCAGCTCCGAGATTTGTCGGCGAGATTCTGGCCTTCCTCCTGAACCTGGTTAGTGCTTGGTCGTCTGCAGACTGCTAGAGGGGAGGGAATAAGGGATGACAATTCATGAGATGTAATAGTACATGTCTGGTGTTTCAGGTTGGGCCCAAGGGTCTAGAGTTTGCACGCTACTCTCTGGACTACCACACCATACGGAATTACCTGCACGTGAGGCGGGCATGGGGAAAACGGAGAGCTGAGCAGCACATCCCGGGGTACGCCAAGAAGATCGTGGAGGCCTACGACGGGAGTGGACAGATCGAGTCGATGCTCCAGCAGTCAAGGGACTGACTGACCATTTTTCTTCAGTTTCTTCATCCATGTAGTCATGTAGCATGTATTTGTAGCATCAGTGCATCACATCACATTGAGCTGAATAGTATTTGCATAATTGCATTGCAAGATTAGTATTGCAGGGACATAAGTGTAATGTATTGTGATGTACTGATGTATAGTACCCCTGCTGGATAGTATTTTGCATTGCAAGGTTAGTATTGCAGCGACATGAGTGTAATGTAATGTGATGTATAGTACCCCGTCCGTTCGGTTTTATTTATAGTTTCAGACAACTTAGCAGAAAAGGACATGTTATTGTGGAAAAAAACATTTCCCTTTTCCATTTCAACTTTTTTTTCTACATTCATTGGTTTAATGTTTTTTTATAAGGCATCTTGCTTTAATGTTTTTAGCTTGTGTATACAGTCAAACATTTTTCTTTGCAACTGTTGATTTTAATAAATTTTGGTTGAGTTGACAATTTTAATGATCCTACATGTTACTATAAAAAGTAGAGGCAATATTTTCTCTAAGAAATGGATGCAACATTCTTCTTGGCCCAACTATTTTCCATTCAGACTGCTTCACAAACAGATTGTGTTACTTCCACGGTTCCACCTCAACAAAAGCTGCCAGTAGCACAAAAGGAAGCGGAATATGCCACAACAAACCGTTAAAATATTCATGCGGTAAAATATTAAAATAGTTGCAGTATTGAGGCAAATATCAAACATCCATGCACCAGCAGTTTGACAGTGAAAGCGATTTACAAACAGGTAATTTATTTATATACAGAAGATACGTGGAATCCATAAGAGTTCAGATCCCGTTGTTCATGAATACATATATACAGAAGAATCACAAATTCACAATCATACCAATGACGTAAATGCCGTGATAGTTATACATGTAGTTCTAGAGTTTAGAAGAAAATGGGATAACGAGGTCATCAATTCATTGGTCCATTGTCAGAAATGTCAATGACATTTCATACCATTCACACATCATGGTTCTCGCGGTTCCTTATTCTGCAGGAATACCATAACCTTGAAACCTCAGGAAGGATGATGCACCCATTTGCTGTTTGTTTTAAAATTCTACTGCTATTGTTCTGTCCTCTTCATTTGCTCTTTTGGGTATCAACTCTTCCTTCATCGATATGTTCTACACATGGGGAATTTGATAGATTGAATGGAACAGTACTATATACATTGAAGCCAGCAAAGAATGGAAATGGAGAAATCAGTTCTGAAGGGAAGACACCCATTGCTCTACAAAATTTTTGTTATCTGCAGGATAGAGACAAGGTACAAATATTAGAAGGATTACACTGGAAGCAGTAATTGTGCTCTCAGTATGGAATAGAAAACAGAAATGATTAAAGATCATAACTAACACTTTATTGTACTTACAGAATATTGATATTAAAATGTTATACAATAGGACAGCAAATATTGTCTGTAGTTGTGGTTCAATCAGAGAGCATGTTTTCTCAATCGTAATTAGACAACAAACAATAGGCCATGGTGATTATCAACTAGGTCAAATTTGGGAAAGCTGACAAGTCAAATGAAAATGAATACAGGATTGATAAAGGAGTGAGGAGATTATTGATGCTACAAATACATGTCTAGGGAGCATTAACACAAACCACTTGGACATATCACAATATTGATGCAAAGAACACTACAATGATTTTTGATGGGATGGTTAAATTGAATTCCTGAAGTTTGCATCAACCAGGAAGACACATTTACTGGAGGAGATCCTACATGTACACAGATGTACTACTGGATAGAAATTTTCGCGTTTTGCAGCATTAGGCCAACAAAAAAATGTGTACTCATATATTAGTAAGACAATAAAACAGTTCCAGCATGCATGGAGGCAGCAGTAGGTGGGCCGAAAAGACAATGGGAGGACAGAAAACGGGGACGGAGGAAGATGGAAGACAAAATGAGCCTTTTACCATCAGCTTGATATCTGACTCCACACTAATGATCAACAATCGCACGAATAGCAAGGTTCTAAAAATCAATGGCATATATGGGAGCATTCATTTTACTGTGGATGCCACATATCTAAGACTTTTCAGTGGTAATAATAAGATCTGTATGGTTGTGTTGGACCATAGCTCAGACTAGCAACCAAAAATGGGCCACGACTATGTATGGTAGGACCAAGCTTAGAGGTTTGTATTATTAAAGCTATCCAAACTTAGAAACTAGATAAGCTTTGACTCTGAAATTAACAGAGGCGACAGGGCACACCTTGAAAAACAAAAACGGCAGTGCCATATGTATATGTACTGCTTACCAATTCTTTGGTGGTTCAAGGTTAGTAACCACCCAACTTAGGACTACAATAGAAAAGACTGATGAATAGGTGATAAATTTTTTGAACTGAATAAAGATATCAGACTGTAGTGAATAGAGCAATCAAACTCGGCAATTGACTTTATCCACAACATCGCAAACTAGCTTGATTGGTTAGAACCCCACACGCTATCCAAAAAAAGTGAGGGGGGCACTAATAATGTGATATCTTTGTACTTAGTTTTGGGTAAAACGGAATGCACGAATGATCATGGCACTATAGGGGGTGTTTGGGAACACCCTATTAAAGTTTAACACCTGTCACATCGAATGTTTGGATACTAATTAGGAGTACTAAACATAAGCTAATTACAAAACTAATTGCATAGATAGAGTATAATTCGCGAGACGAATCTATTAAGCCTAATTAGTCCATGATTTGACAATATGGTGCTACAGTAACCATTTGCTAATGATGGATTAATTAGGCTTAATAGATTCGTCTCGCGAATTAGCACAAGGTTCTGCAATTAATTTTATAATTAGCTCATGTTTAGTTCTCCTAATTAGCATCCGAACATCCGATATGACACTGTTAAAGTTTAGCACCTCGTATCCAAACAGCCCCTATGGCAGCATAGCAAATCAAGACCAAACAAGCATCTAGCCAGTACAGCTATGTACTATTCATTTCATAATAACTATAAATAACCACTGGAAGTTGTGTTTATGACTATCAACAGTAGACAACTATATGGTAATAACTTTAAATAACCACTGGAAGTTGTGTTTATGACTATCAACAGTAGACAACTATAGCAAACTTCAATGATGATAGGCCAGACACCCAAAAATTACAACGCTTACTGTTCATTTCCTGCTATCAGTAATACAAGTGTTTCACCCATAAATATAATTTCAGCTGCTCATCACGCTGTCGTGGTCTCATAGTTTGTACACTTGTACTGTATCTACTCTTGCCACTTTCAGACACCCAAAATTACAATATTTACTATTGTCAAAAGCATTCAATAGTTGATAACTGAAACTTGCCAATTCTGGGGCATCAGTTTAACAGGCTGAACTAATAGTTTCAGCTATATAATTAATTACCTGCCTACTCAGTTACTCTCAACTACTAGTAGTAAGTATAGTAGTCACTGAACAAAGAGTAGCAGTAGCATATCAGCAGCTCACCAGAAACGCCGCCATTGGCGACGCCACCAGAGCCAGGGAACCTGCCGTCAGGACGAGCAGGCCTCTCAATGCGGCCGCGGCGGTAGCACGGCACCAGGACGGCAAAGCTGCCCTCGGAATCCCCGTCGCTCTGGAGGTCCGGCGCGAGCGGCTCGAGCCAGCCGATGGACCAGTCGGAGCCGTCGGAGTCCGAGTCCGACAGGCACCCGTCGCCGTCGGACTGCACGATAACCATGCCGTGCTCCCCGTCGGCCCTCCCCTCCCCGCGGCCGCCGCGCCGCCGGCTCTTGCCCTTCCGCTGCCGCGCCGCGCCGGAGCCCGGGTGCCCGACGGCGTCCGGCTCCCGGAACCCGGACGGGGAGTCCGGGAACAGACCGTTGGCCACGGCCGTGCTCCCCGCCGGCGGCTCCCGGCCCCTTCGGCTTCTAGTCCTGCTCCCCGGCCATATCCACTGGGAGAACCGGGTCAGCGACATGGCCATTGGGGAAAGAAATCAAAGAATTCTTGGCTCCTCTTGATCCCGGTGAAAATTGGGGGCGAAACAAGCTAAATCAAACAGGATAACCCAAAGCAACCGAAAAATCCCCGAGTAAAAATCCTATCCTCTGCAAGAACTAGATCCAATAAACATCTCTCTCATCAAAAGTTGGTTGGCAAAGACGCCGCCTTTAAGGGAAAGCAACACGGCTGGGTCGAGTGGAACGAACGAAATCGCTCGTGATTATCCACAAAGCGGTTGCTTCTCGGCGCGAATCAAAAGGGGAAGGAAGGAAGGAAGGATAAAGCAACGGGAAATCAAGGAACTGTTGCTCAGACGAAACCCGTCTCCCGAAGAGTTCTCTCCCCACTACACAGGAACCGAACCGAGTGCTACAACCGAATCGGGCGGGACTCCGGAGGCTGGACGAACCAAACCAAGAACTGACTGACCACCACCACCAGACTCCAACTCCAAGAGAGAACGCCGAGAGGGATTCCGCAACCGAAGGCGACGAGATGAGCGGGGTTGTTGCGAGGTCCCCGCGAGAATCTGGTGGTGGAACCCGGTCCCTAGATTCGGATCTTGAGGTGTGGGGAGAGGAGGAATCGGAGCCAGAACTGGACCCGGGAGCACAGGATGCGTGACAGCGAGGGAGAAGAAGAGGCCAAGAAGGGAAGGAGGGGCCTCAGTTTCGTAGGCCGCCCGCCGCCGGCGTGGTTCGGCCACCGACGGCCCGGATCGCGGACCCAGGTTGTGGGAGGGGAGATCTGGGCCGTCGGGTTGGGGTGGCCCACGGGAACCAATCGTCCGCGTGGAACGGATCCTCCTTGCGCGGCCGGGTCCGTTGGCCTCGGCCGTCCGACGTGGCGCGTACTCATGTGCGGTGTGCTTGCAAGGCAAGTTCCCGCTGCCGTGCGTCGGCGTCTCCGGCGGCCATTTGTTTGTTGTGTGTTGGGAGGATGGGCTCATCGTGTCGTGCTCGTGTGTGATTCAGCTCGTCACCAGACAGTGATGCAGCGGTTTTCTATGATCGACAGGGAGAGGAGAGCACACGGTTGGACGTATCAGGAAGATCAGAGGACCGTGGAATTGAAGAATGGGTGGAAGAGATCAAGCTTCTGATAGGAACCTCTCAAGTCACTAGATCAATTCACCAAATACCTGAATATTCCGGTGCGTTCATTAAAAAAACATGTAAAATTTGATGTCTTACTTTGTGACTGCATTTCTTTAATATTGAGCCTCGTAATTCGGAATTGGCATCAGCTCCGAATGCTAGCTGTTTGGATGGCCTGTAATTTGGATAATAGGTGTAGTGACGGGTGTAGTGCATTGACTCAAAATGTAAAATGAAGACATCAACATCTGTGCATTATATCCCCGGTATCTATGGGGCCTGGTATGCACCCCTGCCTCCAGAGAAAGAAGGTTAGGGCAAGTACATTGCTACACATCAGCGATCTTATAGGTCGTCTCATGCAGTGCCACGTAGGATTTTTGATGATGTGGAGGAAAGAGAGCGAGGAGAGAGAAAGAGGTCGTTGCTTCGCGAAACAACCACCTCATGAGCTAAATTGTAGGACTACGAGATAACTTAACAACCATTGTACGAGTTATTGTTGCCATGCAACTAAGACGTGTCAATGCATAAGACCGCCTATTAGACGACTAGCCCTTATTAAGATCAACCTTGCTTCATTCCTAGCATCTATTCAAATCCAGCACCACCATCCGCAACTGGCCTTCCACTTCCATATTTGGGCGCTGAAACCTAATAAACAGAGGAAGTTGATACCACCACCATCTCCAGGTATAATCAAGAATTGGCACTCGGTTCAGAAAATTGGCCCATGCACAACAAGAGTATCCTTTTTGCTTCTTTTTTTTTTCTTGAAGTTATTCTTTCCCCAAATTGATGGAGCTCGTGGGCATCATCTGCATTGCATTCCTTTCGGATCTTCATGACTTGCAGTCCTGGAAACGGGGCCATAATCGCATTGGTCATGTTGGCATGCTTAATCAGTTGTGGAGTTTGGCATGCCTTAGTTTACAATGTCAGAAGAACCAAGCAACTGCAGAAATAGGAAAACATACCCGATAAGAGCGCAGAGAGTATTGGCTTCTTTTTTTATTACTTCCTGCCCATGGAGCATGAAACCTACAGGTAACATTCCTGTAACATACAGCCTGCTGCAAAGGGGAGAAAAAACTCAAACTAACTTGTAACATACAATACCCTAATTATAAAGAGGTTAAGCACGGTTCTTTGTTTTATAGAGTTTTGAATGATATTTGAGCCTATATACCCGGAGGATGTGTTGTGACATTTTCTTCTCGATGATATAACTTATAGCTGTCATTTTCATGTAAGAAAAAGATCATAGGGAACAAAAAAGGAAGGATTGCAACACAAAAATTTGTTCTTCCCTTGCTTTTATCGACCACTCGTCGACAACACAATTTATTTAATGTCCTTCAGTTTTTAGTTGTCGGTTTGAAAAATTTTGTTTTCTTGAGGATTGTAGAGAAAATAGTTGTTTACTCATCAGAAACCTGTGCATGGGGCAATGCTGTTTCAATATTGTGGCCGCAGAATATCAGTGCTATCTCTTCGGATTGTGCCAATACCCTGGTTGTAAATTCCGTTTTCTGGTTTCTTCTTGGGAAAAGGTTTGGTATCCTTAAGTTTGATTTCGGTACGCAAAGCCTGGCTGCTATTGAGTTGCCGTCCGGTGCTGTTGACTTCGATGCATGGTGCCAGAACGAGTGCCGATTCTTGATTACACCTGCAGATGGTGGTGGTCTCAGCTTCCTCTATCTATCAGGCTTCAGCGCCCAAGTATGGCAGTGGAAGGACAATGGAAATGATGGTGCTGGATGGATGCTACGAAGGAATGTTGATCTCAACAGCCTTCTTTCTCTGAAGGCAGGGGTGGATACAAGAGCCCCCGAGATACTGGGGATGGCTGAAGACGATAATACAATGTTTCTTTCGACAAATGCTGGTGACTTCGTGTTACATGTTGAGTCAATGCAGTTCAACAATTTTTCAATAATAATGGGCGACAGCTATGGAATCAATTATCCATTCAGAAGTTTCTATTCCGCAGGTGAATATTATGCTTTACATTTCCGTTCTAGCAGATTTTAAGTTATTTTCGAGGTTTGGTTGATGCAATGCCTTTCTTTTCCAGGTTGGACTGACTTGAATTGAGATCATGTCAGCTGTTTCTTTGGCTGCTTACAGTCTCTAACATCTAGCGATGCTTTCTTTTTTATATTGACAATATCATTGGGCAATGCGCTTCATTCATTGGTTCTAAACAATTTTTATCAGTTTATCAAATGCATCTCCATGTATCAAAATCGTAGATATAGAGATTGGGAAATTCTCTTAAGAGCAAAAGTGTGGCTCATCTATAAGCATGCTAGCATAAATTGCATTACTGTAGTATTCAGATACGCACAACGAATTTCCCCCCCTCTCAGCATGACACAGAATAGCTGGACATTGATGATAACACTAGGTTTGAACTGAATTGTTCAAATTAGTTGCTCAGTTTGTAGTCTTTGTACAGCTAGATGTTTACATTCTTCAATTCAATATTTCTAACTCTAATATTTAAATCCATATTAACTTTTTTTTCATAAGAACATTATCAATAACTTCTTGGCTTGATGTATATAAAATTATAGTCCATTTTTCAATACTTTATAATCAAATTTGCAGCCATCACATTTGATGCTATAATTTTTTTTAGTTGGGGTATATTTTAGATCCTCTTAGGATCACATGGGATGAGCTCACTTACGGATAGTTTTTTGATAGGGTAATTTTCCCCCTTTTCAACCAAATGGCTTCAATCTGCATGTTCTTCACTATGAGATTAAAAAAATCATACCCAGGCTGAAAGCTCCCACACAAGGTCTGGAAAAGGGAATTTCTTGGCAGCCTTACCCTTACCCTTTCTTATTTGTAAGGAGGTTGATTCTTCACTATCAGATAGATGAGCACACCGTTTTTGAGCTTTTCTTTTTTGCATTTTACAATAGATGTGTTTGTGATATTATATTAGGGGTAAGTTATTATCTCAAATTACATCAGTTGATTAATCCAAATACCTCACCGTGCCATGACTTTGTAATTGCAGGGTGACATACTTCCCTTTCCTGCATTTCATGGATTCTATTTTTTTTTTACCATGGCCAGTTAATCATTGGCCTTTTTTGTGCTTAAGGATGCATTAAGTTCTACTGTGAATTGTGATTACTAGTTCGTTTGTTTGCCTAATGTTCTGTGGAAATAAAATTGAACACTAACAAGAGATGCGGACTTTATGTGTGTTTATAAACCGTCATACCATGCCACTCTAAACTTATGCTCTGTTTGGATATTTTATGGTACCTCCTCATGCACTACAGAACTGGTGATACCAACCATACTAGATGAGCATGTCCTTATCTGATGGGAACCTACTAATTATTTAAGTGCTTGCAGTTATTTCTGGATAAAAATTCTACCGTGAACCATTTTGCTTGAATGTTTTTCCAGCATTTCTTTCATTTTTTCAGGTGCTAAATCTACCTTTCACCTGTAAGATTGTTACTGGACATTAGTCAATTAGTACGTTTCCATTAGCATTATGTTTTCGTTGCTCCAAAACAGATTATTCTTCTGTGCGTTCCAAGCATATTATTCTTCTGTGCATTCCAAGCATATTATTCTTCTGTGCATTCCACTCTTCAGTTTTAACTGCATCGTACTAGCAAAAGGCTGTTTGTCGCCAAAACACGCTTTCATATCCTAATTTTGGCAGTGTCATATTATGAATGAATCAGTAACAGAAAACCTTTCTTTGCGATCCTTTGTGAGGTAAGGAGAAACAACCCCTGTTTTTGACCAAAGGAAATTATGAACTAATAGAAGAGTAAGTGTCATTGAGAAAATTAAGTGTATGAGCTTGAGAGCTTCAAATCCATATACTGAATCCCTTAAAGTAGCTCAAAAATTCCTTATATGTTGATAAAATCTCCTGCAGAATTTGATTGTTAACTTAATTTATTGTACTAGGCCATGTTACTGATGAGGCATGCCCCCCTAGTACTGCCAATGCTACTGGGTCTACAAAAAGAACCACTAGTGGTGTGATAAGATCACAAAGGCTGCTAGTGGAATAGGAAGAAATTCAAAGAATCAAATTCTCAAGAGGGCAGGTCCAAGCATGGTGAAGGACCATACAAGTCTTTTTGGTGCACATTTAGCTGAGTTGGATACAGAACATATTCAATCAAGCAATGAAGGAGATGATTGTGAAATTTTGATTCCACACATGTTTGGGTCAGAAGTACCAACATGCATTGAGGGAGTGCAGGGAGCACGTAGTGAGAGATCAAGGTCAAAAAGACCTGCTGAGTATGGTAATTCAAGTTCTTCTACCATGCCCCCAATTCAAGGAGCTGGGAAAACCAAGAGTACTGTTGTCAGGAAGGAGCAGCATGGACCAACGCAAGAATTTTCAATTGCCAATTGTGTCCATGCAATTCGAGAAATGATTGATTTGAGTGATGAAGAGAAGGTGCTGTCCTGCGATCTCTTTAGAGATGCTGCAAATCGAGAGATCTTTCTCACCCTTGATGGAACTATTCGAACTATGTGGCTTAAGAAGCAGCTAATAAAAATTTGCTGAAAGTAAAAAATGCTAAAGTATTATAATATATCTGTTCATTTCTGCTAGACTTGTATGCTCATATGGTCAGCGTAGATTAATAGTTGGTGTTATTAAAGATGCCCCAGAATATTTTATTAAAGGTGCTTTTGATGAATGCCTGAACAGATTGTGCGTTTGATTGATGTCTCATAGTACAAGGAACCGAACTAAACACTTGCAAGTTGCAAGGGGCAAGGGCCTCTTTTGGTTGTGGATCCCTGAAGGTCTTGTTAGTTTTCCTTGCTAACCTGGTAGCTGTAGTGCAGTCAGTTTGGTTACATACCTAAATCTGAGTTATAGGGTTAGCATAATTCATCCGTAAAAGCTGGGTCCTTTACTTCTTCTGAAACAAAGATTTATCTGTTAGCTTAAGACAAAGGATATTGGGAGTGTGCTGACTCTGCAATGTGGTTATTTGCACCTGAGCCTGTACATGCTTGATGTGATCCAAATGACATGGTTGTTCTTAAAGAAAAATGCTTCTGATCGTTTCATACTTTTGGTACTTATATTGTCATATTTTGAATTTATGATAAAATATAGTGCAATTTTTTTTTGTCATGCTCCTATGCTAACTAAAAGAAACGAGACCTTTTTTTGGACAGACGTATCAGTTGCAGAGGATATTGAGAAAAACTGAGTGTAGATATTATCCAAATTCCATATGTAGTATCCAAATAGAGTGCTTCTACTGTGTGAAATTTGTCATGTCAACTTATTTGATACTCTCTCCGTTCCAAATTATAAGTCATTCTAACTTTCTTGAAGGGTCAAAGTATCTCAAATTTGACCAAATTTATACAATAAAGTACTAACATTCATAATATCAAATAAGTACCATTAGTTTCTTCATTAAATATATTTTCATAATATATCTATTCGATGCCATAAACTTTTGTGATCCTCTCTATAATTTTGGTCAAACATAAAATGGTTTGACTTTCTAAGAAAGTTGGAATGCCTTATAATTTGGAATGGATGGAGTAGCTAATTGGTTCTTCCATTTCATAATGAGTCGTATGATGCAAACTCGAAATATGATTTGATGAACTTAGCTGCTCAATATTTTCCCGATTAGGACAGTAATAACTAAACTTGCCTGTGTTGCTAGTGAGATCAGATATGGAGAGTGCAATTAAACTCGTCTTGTATTGGCATTTTTTGTTTGTAACATTGGTTTTGTTAGTTTCACGATGATTCAACCTTGAAATTACGTTTTGCTAAGTGTGAATCTAATGCTGACTGTTTGAAGCATGTGACAATCTGTTAGCGATAATTATAACTTGTTGGCTTTTGCACCAGCCAGTTGTACAGAGTGGTTTAACTGACGGGTTATTTTCTATAAAGGTAGTTAAAAACTTCTGCCACGGATTGCTGAGCTGCACAAATGTTTTATTGGAACTTGCTCATCCATTGTGTGTATCCCGCCCATATGTTGTCCTTGTGGAATTGTCCCCTCAATGTACTGGTTAACTACGAAGTGGAATTGGAGTTAATTACCTAATTATCTGTAGTCATTAATCAATGGGCACAGTGACCTTCGCAGACTAATGCTATACGGTTCATTGGCTTGGCTTGTTCGCGGCAAGCTCGCTTGTAAATGAAACGAATTTGTGCCCTGGTGCATCTGCGTTCAGTTTACCGGGTTGTGTTTCTTACTGTGGCTATTGCCTATTGGTAAGGACAGGTGTGTTTCTATTATGTCATGTGATCTCTTTGGAGATGCTGCCTGATGGAACACTCGGTGCTATGTGGCTTGAAGAAGCATGCAAGCAGTATTCCCTCTGCAGTTGAGTCAATGGCGTGTGGGTCCGGGCCCACATGTCAGCAACTCAACTGCAATAACAGTACTGCAGATAAGTCTTCGCTGAATGTCAAAATGATGAGTACCGTGTATTCGCTTGCCACATTTTGTGCGCCCATATAGGCAAGACAATGTAGTCCAATATGGTTGGTGTTCTTTTTTTGAAATGGCCGATAGTGAAGTATTGTCCGGAGTGTATTGATACAGAAGAGGATAATTGGTGTTCTTAGTAATTTCGTATAATATGATCAGCCCAACAACATTCTTAGCCCTGGATTGTATAATATGCTCGGTCTTATTTGGCAGAATTGTATGGGCGCGAGCTGCAGGGCAAGATTCTGGAGGGGTTCAAGGTCATGCTTCACACAGCCGGCAGGATCTTAGCGTCACAGCCAAGAGTGACGCCCCGGCCTGCCTCTGCTTTTGTGAAGTGAGGACGTGGATGATGAAGACTGAAAAGCTACAGTCATTTCAGCTATTATCTCTTCCTTCCGCATGACTTGTATGTGCTTTCTCGGTTCTGTTGGTTAAGACAGGCTTCAGGTTGCTGTGTGCGCTTGTTTGCTTGCTGCCCGGCAGGCAGCTCTTTGCCCAGGCAGCACCATCCAATCCCAGATCATCAAAATCAGATTGTTGCCTGAACCAGACAGCTTTCTCAGGATCCAAACCAAACAAGCCCTTAAGGGTGTTGGCGTCTGATAGTGTCATTCGCCTTGTTCGACGATCTTTCCAAACGCTTTTCAAACTCATGTGGGTCATAAAATGGTGGGTTAAGGACTTAGACATAGAGAAAAATTCAAGATTAAGTTCCGTGCTCAATGGACACAAAAATAAAAAAGGGGAATACTCATTTGCACTCTTATCTGATATGTTTTCCTGTATTGCACGATAGAGGAAGATATTGATGTACTCCCTCCGTCTCACAAAGAGTATCCCTTTAATTTTATCTTAAGTCAAACAATCTTATGGTTGACCAAGTTTATATAAAAATATATCAATGCTTTTGATGTCTAGTAAGTTTCATTAGATTAGTTTTTGAAATATATTTTTATAGCATAAGTGTTATAAACATTGATACTCTTCATTGCAAATTTAGTCAAAGTTAAAATAATTTGATTTGGGACGAACTTAATGTTGAATATATAAGCACTTTTAGTTTTAATTTAATCCAGAAATAAATCATGAATACGATGAAGAGATAGCAGATTAAATTAGACATGTCTACGCAAGATCTAGACAAGTCTATCATTGCAAATAGAATCACACATTCTACCATACTATCCAGTGCTATCAGACTGCAACAGATCATAATAGCTAGTATGGAAGACATAATTTGAGATAAGAGATCGTACATTTCTTTCTTGATGAAGACCGGCTCCTGGACGACTACCGGGTACAGCAGGCGACGACGATCAGCAGCCTGACGATGTTTGCGACGACGAGTGACGCCCGAGCGACGAAGAGGTAGACGAGCCGTGGTGAAGGAGTCAACGAAGAACTTGATGAAGTGGAGGAAGCGATCGAGCAGTCGCGCAGAGCGCTTCCCAAAAACCTTATTCGCCCTCTCCCGGTGCAGGATCGTTGAAGACGACGGTTCCGGAGACCTGCTCTCCCAATCGTCGGTGCACGCCGACAATCGGGATAGTAGACTATGGTGGCAGCGCAGCAGCGAGAGGAGGCAAAAACCTAACTAGTACAGACCACCTTAGGGATACCCTAACCTAGGGGCCTTCCCATATAGTAGTCTATTTTTCATCTTTTTCATGAGGGAGGTGGTCCATATATATAGGGAGGAAAAGCCCCAACACCCTCATCTATTAGCAATATGGGACTAATAGATGGTGTACCCCCTCTTTACGCTAATGGGCCTTTGAGATTTATTCAGAATTATCATTTATATGGGCCAAGCCCATATATCTAACAATCCCCCACCAGATCTCAAATACCCATCAGAGATTTTGCCTGTTTCTCACTGTTGTTTATATACTAGTGTTTCAGCGAGGACTGTTAAGTTGAACTCTCGCCTAAAGCTTCAAGCTACATTCATCCACAACTTGAACAATGGACTAAGCTTTGAATTGCAAGTTTTGTGCGGACAAGTTTCACTCAAAGTCGGGACTAGTACCTGGCTGCCTGTAGCCTACCCCGCGGGTGGGGCATATAGGTCATACCCCCTGGTCTCTTCATGAGCTTAATAGAGATCACCCAAGTCTCACAGACTGCGACCTTACAACAGTCGGGCTCATATAGGTATAATTTTCCAAGATGTTCTGCAGGGCAACATCTTTGCTAATTAAAGCCAACAAAATATATTAAGGCAATAGCCAGCCTGCCATGCAGTGGTTTGAGAGTGTTGCATCATTTCTCGAGTGGGTTAGTAGGATACTCTCATGCTATTCCATGGCTTGTTCTTCCCAGATCCTACTTCACGGGATCTCCGATCACATAGGTTGGGTTACCACCATGGTGTAGCTCATATGGGTCTCATACCTATCTCCTTTGATGCATTGTCTATCACATTACGTGACAGCTCCTTAGTGAACTGATCTGCCAAGTTCTTATCAGTTGAGATGTAATCCACTGATATTACTCCGGAGTTTCTCATTTTCCTGACAGATTTCAGACGTCTCTTAACGTGTCTTGATAACTTCATATTGTCCTTAGATCTGTTCACTTTGACTATCACCGTTTGATTGTCACAATTCATAAGTATTGCCGGCATAGGTTTCTTGACAATAGGCAAGTCCATCAAGAGTTCACGTAGCCAATCAGCCTCAACTGTGGCTGTATCTAATGCTGCAAGTTCTGCTTCCATGGTAGACCTCGTTAAGATAGTCTGTTTGGATGACCTCCATGAAACAGCACCACCACCAAGAGTGAAGACGTATCCACTTGTGGCATACAGTTCATCAGCATCAGATATCCAATTTGAATCACTATAGCCTTCCAGTACTGCAGGATACCCGGAGTAGTGAATTCCGTAATCCATAGTGCCAACTAAATAGCGCATGACTCGCTCAAGCGCACGCCAATGATCATCTCCCGGATTAGAGGTAAAAACCGGCTTAGTTTGCAAACAGCATATGAGATGTCAGGCCTAGTAGCACTGGCTAAGTACATAAGTGATCCAATAATCTGAGAGTATCTTAATTGATCTCTACCAATTCTCTTATTTTTCCGAAGTATCAAGCTCGGATCATAAGGTGTGGGAGAAGGCTTACTGTCCTTAAAGCCAAACCGGCTCAAGATCTTTTCCACATAATGAGATTGCGTGAGAGTAATCCCATTCTCTCCTTTGATCAACTTGATATTCAGAATTACATCAGCCTCTCCCAGATCTTTCATGTCGAAATTTTGGCACAGAAATAACTTGACCTCTTTGATCACGTCAAGATTTGTACCAAAGATCAGTATGTCATCGACATACAAGCACAATATAACTCCCTCACCCCCACCATGGCAATAGTACACACATCTATCAGCCTCATTGACAGAAAAGCCTGCTGATATGAGTGTAGTATCAAATTTCTCATGCCACTGCTTAGGTGCTTGTTTCAGGCCATACAAAGATTTCAGCAATTTACACACCTTATTCTCTTGACCCTTTATTACAAACCCATCAGGCTAATTCATATAAATTTCCTCATCCAACTCTCCATTAAGGAAAGATGTCTTAACATCCATCTGATGGACGAGAAGACCATGCGAAGCAGCAAGGGAAAGTAATACTCGAATACTGGTCAATCTCGCAACAGGTGAGTAAGTGTCGAAGAAATCTTCGCCTTCTTTCTGGGTATAACCCTTAGCCACAAGTCGAGCCTTGTACTTATCAATTGTACCATCAGGCCTAAGCTTCTTTTTGAACACCCACTTGCAACCCACAGGTTTACAACCATACGGTCGATCAACAACCTCCCGAGTTCCATTAGAAAGAATAGAGTCCATCTCACTATGGATAGCTTCTTTCCAATCATCTGCATCTGGAGATGCAAGTGCCTCTGAAATAGTCTTAGGAGTATCGTCTACGAGATAGACAGTGAAATCATCACCAAAGGACTTTGCAGTTCTTTGTCTCTTGCTCCTCTTAGGAGCTTCACTGTTAGCCTCCTCATAAACTGGCTCAAGTGTTTGTTCAGCATGATCAGGAAGCACAATAGGTTTAGGAGTTATCTCAGCAATCATATCAGAAGATAGTCTAGACATACTATGCAATTGTTTCATAGGAAATATATTCTCAAAGAACGTAACATCACGAGACTCCATCAAAGTATTAACATGAACATCAGGCACCTCTGATTTAACCACTAAAAATCTATAGGCTATGCTATGATGAGCATATCCCAAAACGACACAATCCACAGTTTTAGGTCCCAACTTACGTTTCTTGTTGATTGGCACACTAACTTTGGCCAAGCAACCCCAAGTGCGTAAGTATGAAAGTGATGGTTTTCTTCCAATCCATTCTTCATAGGGAGTTTTCTCCTTATTCTTCATGGGTACTTTATTTAGGACATGACATGAAGTCAATACAGCCTCCCCCCACCATGCCTTAGATAGTCCACTGGTGTCTAACATGGCGTTCACCAAGTCAGTCAAAGTGTGATTCTTTCTTTCGGCAACCCCGTTTGATTAGGGTGAATAGGGAGGCGTCCTCTCATGTACAATACCATGTTCTTCACAGAACAAGTCGAAATCATTAGAGAAATACTCGCCACCATGATCAAACCTAATTCTCTTGATCTTTTTCTCAAGTTGATTCTCAACTTCAACCTTATAGATTTTAAAGTAGTTAAGAGCCTCATCTTTCGTTTTCAATAAATACACATAGCAATATCTAGACGCATCATCTATCAAAGTCATGAAATTTTTTTTTCCACCTTTGGTCAACACACCATTCATCTCGCATATATCAGAATGAATGAGTTCAAGTGGTGCCAAGTGTCTCTCCTCGGCTACCTTGTGAGGTTTTCGAGGTTGCTTAGATTGCACACAACTATGGCACTTAGAACCTTTGACAATGGAAAAATTCGGAATTAAACACAGGCTGGAAAGTTGAGACATAGAACCAAAATTCAGATGACATAAACGTGAATGCCAAACACTAGCATCACTCTCATTAATACCATCACAAATATAGTTCACAGATTTATTGCAATAATCTGAAAGGGAAAAGAGGAACAGGCCTCCGCACTCATAGCATTTACCAATAAATTGTCCACTCTTAGACACGATAATTTTATTAGACTCAAGCACTACCTTAAAACCATCCCTACACAAAAGGGAGCCACTAACTAGATTCTTCCTGATAGAAGGGACATGCTGCACGTTCTTCAGTTGCACGATCTTTCCCGAAGTAAACTTCAGATCTACCGTACCAACACCATGAACAAAAGCATGTGACCCATTCCCCATTAGGACGGAGGAATCCCGAGCGACCCACTATTTCCGTCTCCAGCGCTGGTCACCATGCTCACAGACTTCTGCTGTGGAGGTTTTCTTCCTTTGCGGTTTGGACACTTCTTTGCCCAATGGTCAGTAGAACCGCACACGAAGCATCCCTCGTTCTCCTTGTTCTTCTTCTTCTTGAAGGTAGTGGACTGCTTAGGCTTATTGTTCTTGCCCTTGCCCTTGCCACCATTGCCATTGTAATGTGATTGGTGCACCATATTGGCACTGGTCTGACCCTCAACAGCTTTAGATCGTCCATCTTTAGCCTGAGCTTTTTCCTCAACATCAAGAGACGCAATCAAGTCTGAAACAGAAATTTCTGTCCTCTTGTGTTTGAGAGAAGTGGCGAAATCCCTCCAGAATGGAGGTAACTTGGCAATAATGCCCCCAGCCACAAACTTGTCGGACACGACAATCTTTAGCAGATCGAGTTCCTTCACCATGCACTGTAATTCATGAGCCTGAGCGACTACAGATTTTTCGTCAACCATCTTGTAGTCATGATACTGCTCAATGATGTACAGTTCAGTGCCAGTATCTGAGCCACCGTAGTTGGCAGTCAGATCGTCCCACAACTCCTTTGCGACCGTGTGATGAAGGTACACATCCTGCAGATGTTCTGCAAGTGCACCAATCACAACACCCAAGAAGATTGTGTTGGCTTCCTAATATTCTTTCTCCTTTTCAGGAGAGAGAACCCCTTCCGACTTGCCATTGGACACCCAGAACACCTTCATGGCAGTAAGCCACAGCGTGGCTTTCACCTGCCACCTCTTGAAGTGCACGCCAGCAAATGGTGCTGGCCTCAGTGCATCAAGAAATCCAGCCATAAAACTAAAGTGCCTAATATAAGGTTTTTGGATTGTTGGATATATAAGCACTTTTAGTTTTAATTTAATCCAGAAATAAATCATGAATACGATGAAGAGATAGCAGATTAAACTAGACATGTCTACGCAAGATCTAGACAAGTCTATCATTGCAAATAGAATCACACATTCTACCATACTATCCAGTGCTATCAGACTGCAACAGATCATAATAGCTAGTATGGAAGACATAATTTGAGATAAGAGATCGTACGTTTCTTTCTTGATGAAGATCGGCTCCTGGACGACTACCGGGTACAGCAGGCGACGACGATCAGCAGCTTGACGATGTTTGTGACGACGAGTGACGCCCGAGCGACGAAGAGGTAGACGAGCCGTGGTGAAGGAGTCAACGAAGAACTTGACGAAGTGGAGGAAGCGATCGAGCAGTCGCGCAGAGCGCTTCCCAAAAACCTTATTCGCCCTCTCCCGGTGCAGGATCGCTGAAGACGACGGTTCCGGAGACCTGCTCTCCCAATCGTCGGTGCACGCCGACAATCGGGATGGAGTAGACTACGGTGGCGGCGCAGCAGCGAGAGGAGGCAAAAATCTAACTAGTACAGACCACCTTAGGGATATCCTAACCTGGGGGGCCTTCCCGTATAGTAGTCTATTTTTCATCTTTTTCATGAGGGAGGTGGTCCATATATATAGGGAGGAAAAGCCCCAACACCCTCATCTATTAGCAATATGGGACTAATAGATGGTGTACCCCCTCTTTACGCTAATGGGTCTTTGAGATTTATTCGGAATTATCATTTATATGGGCCAAGCCCATATATCTAACACTTAAAGGACACTCTCCTTCTTCTTCTGACATTGTAAAATGGGCTGGGGGACTCAGGCTAAGGCGTGCCCACGTGGCCCTGTTTCCAGGACTTCAATCCAGCTCCAGCAAAACTTCCGGAAAAAACAAAACAGAAAAAACAAAAAGGACAATGCATTGTCCTTGTCCCGTGTGGCGTAATGAAGCACCTGTGTGTTAGCTGTTGATAATGATGGATTGATGGTAGTTTCTTGTCCGAGTAATCAGGTAAGCATTATTTCCTCGCAAAAACCGGAAAAAAGAAAACATGATAGGGTTTAATGTTATAATTAATCAGTAATCAGGTAAGCATTATTTCCCCTCTTGCCATTTAGGTAAAACTATCATGCACTAAAGTTTCTAATTAATCAGCTAAAACCAGAGATATGTAGTCTTATGGTTCCACTGTTTTCCTGAGTGATGACTTCATGTTCCAATTAAGTATGGTAATCTTGTATTAATGAAAGGTATAGCCTAAATAAAATAAGTTTAACGTTCATTAACCACCATACCTAATTAGAGCGACTACGCAAGTACTGCCCAACATTAAATAAACCCAGGTTGTTCAAGATATAGGGATAAAACTAGGCAAATCTTAAATAGGATCCATCGTGTTTAATTATAAAAAGTGCATAACATGTATATTGAACATAAAATTAAAGGTTGCATAGGTCCAAAATATGTGATCAAGGACACGACTTGCCTTCCTGGAGTTGCTCCTGTTGCTCAAGGTCTTCAAAAGCTTGATCCTCGTATCCCTCGAACAACGAACCTTCTACTCGCATCAATCAAGCACATGCAAGCAAATAAAATAAAAGAATAAACTAAGGAAACAATGCACCAAATAGTAGTAAAAAAATAAAACAAGGTTATAAAACTAATCTATACGTTAACATGAATTCATAGGCGCAAGAATGACTTAAAATGGATCTAAAACGTTAAAGATATGAAGTAAACAAGATATAGGGGCTTATCGGTGAGAAAATTAAACTTCAAGGGGCTAAATTTAAAGAAACCAAGGGCTAAAACCTTATTAAGCATATAAACTCAGGGTCTAATGAATAAAACTAGGTTCTAAGGATGGCGGGTGTTAAAACCAGGAAAGACAGGGGCTAGAACGCAAAGAAAAGGAGCTAAATCTAACCACTTTTAAACTGGAAAGGGCAGGGGCTCTTAAGCAAAAGGACGCTGCTGACTCAGGGTTTGACCGGTATTGACTTGGGGTTCTAACATTGGTTTTGTTAGTTTCATCTGATAATGCTGGCAAGTGACAAACCGTTAGTGATAACTATAACTTTTGGCTTTTGCACCAGTGACTAGTACGAAGTTGTTTGATTGATGGCTTTATTTTCTATACAGGTATTCAAAAGCTTCCATTGCTGGTGATGTGTCCTTGTGGAAGTGTCCCCTCAATGTACCAGGAACTACGAAGTAGACTTGACGAATTAGTTTCCTGATTTGCTAGTTGCCTCTGCTGCATTAAGCATCTGTAGTCATTAACTCAATAAGCATAGTGACTTTCTTGGGCCAATGCTTAACGGTCCATTGGCAAGCTCGCTTTGTAAGTTAATGAATTGCTGTTCTAGGTGCATCTGTGTTTTAAGTGTTTCTTACGGTGGCTATTGTTAAGGACAGGTGTAAGGTGTTCATCATGTCAGTTTATTTCGTCACCTACTACAATAGAGTTTTTTTTTTTGCTCCCCTTTTTGCAGCAATTGGATTTTGTTGCTTGTTTTATATTCACTGTACTCGTAAGGGTACTAAAATGAAGTGTTGGAAATACTAGGTTTGTGAATTAATTCTTGGTTCTGCCATCCAATTTTGGAGCTTGTATGTAGTTTCTGACCAAGAATAACAAAACTGGTGCTGAAGCTTTCAGAAGATTTGTTGGTGGTACCTAGTTCCTTTAGAATTGGGGCTGGTTTGGTGTTTATTTGTAGTTCGGCTGCACTGAGAGTGGATGCTATTCTTTGAATAGTCTCGGATATTAGTCTCTACTTTGTAGAGATTCTAGTCTACTCCTTCCGTTCCAAAATACTATTCGTTTTTTTTATTTTCTACATACATAGTTTTTGATATGTACCGTTGATATGCACCTAGACATGCATGGTGCATATCAAAAGCTATATATCTAGAAAAGTCAAAATCAATAGTAATTTGGGATGAAGGGAGTACATTTCCTGCTATCAGCTATACAGTCGTTCTGGAGTATTGGTGCTCGAGACAATGTATTTGATGAAATAGTCCAAAAAGGCTAGTAGGCACTAGTTAGAAATCAGAGAGATTCTGCAGCTATTTTGGCTGGAAAGCTCAAGAATGTTAGGTATGAACTGAAGCATTGGAGCAAGAGGCTTGCCAATTTAACAACGCTTATCAAAAACTGCAACAGTCATTTTTTTTTTATCTTATTAACAGCTTAGAGGAATGCAGAGTTTTACTCATCTATGAATGGAACTTCAGGACAATGATCAAGAAACATTTACAGTCTCTCTTGAAATATAAAAATGAGTACTGGAGAAAGAGATACACACTAATTAGAATCAAGTTTGGTGATGAGTGTACTAAGTTCTTCCATGCTATGGCAACAATCTCTTTCAGGAAAAACACAATTTCGCAGCTTTATTAGTGACCATGAAGGAAGGCAGGGCTTCTGTGGGCAGCATACAAAAATAGGATGGGTGTTTCTTCCTTGCCTACGTGGCTTTTGACCTACCTAACCTATTCAGCATCAATATTGATCTTAGTAGCCTTATTGCACCTTTTTCCACATCTGAAATCGACAAAATCATAAGCAGTATTCCTACAGATAAGGCTCCTGGACCAGATGGCTTCAATGGGATGTTCCTTAAGAAATGTTGGCCTCTCATCAAAGATGACTTCTACAAACTATGCAATGACTTCTTTAATTGTGAGCTGAATCTAGAAAGTATAAATAACTCCCTCGTCACTTTGGTGCCAAAGACGAATAATCTAGAGATAGTTAATGATTTTCGGCCAATCTCCGTGCTCAATAGCAACATCAAGCTCATAACAAAGATTTTAGCTGAAAGATTACAGATTCTAATCATCAAGCTGTTGCATTCAAATCAATATGGGTTCACAAAGAACAGAACCATACATGACTGCTTGGCCTGGAGCTTTGAATACATTCATCAGTGCTAACAAAGTAAGACAGAAATCATTGTTGTTAAGTTGGACTTTGCCAAAACTTTTGATATTGTGGAACATGTAGCCATATTAGAAGTAATGCAACTCATGGGATTCCCTGATAAATGGCTGCAATGGATTACCATGATTTTATCTACAGGAACATGCTCAGTGCTACTAAATGGTGTACCTGGCAAGCAGTTTAAACGTAAGAGAGGAGTTAGACAAAGTGATCCCCTATCCCCTCTTCTTTTTGTTCTAGCTACTGAACTTCTGTAGTATGTGGTCAATGATGCCCACAACAATGGCCTACTATCTATTCCCATCTCTCAGAACACCAGTGATTTTCCTATCATTCAATACGCTGATGACACACTTCTCCTCATGAAAGCTGATGCTTCAGAGCTGCTTTGTCTTAAAGACTTGTTGAACAAATTTGCTGAATCTACAGGACTAAAAGTTAACTTTCACAAATCCTTGATACTCCCTATAAATATTTCGGATAGTAAGATGCTGGAATTGGCAGCAGTTTTGGGGTTCCAAATTGGCTCCATGCCCTTTACTTATCTTGGCGGCTTGCCCATGGGGACAACTAAATCAAAATTTGAAGATTTGATGCCAACGATAGACAGGGTCAAGAGAAGATGGTTAACTCAGTCATAACACCAATAACAACATATGCCATGTGCACAATCAAGCTCCCGGTTGGTATGATTGATAATATTGACAGAATAAAGAGGGGGAATGATCAGAAAAAAGGGGGTAATTTGGCTGCCCAATGGTTCTTAAACCAAAAGACAAGGGAGGATTAGGTGTTATCAATCTGAGGCTACAGAATGATGCCCTATTACTCAAGCAGTTACACAAGTTCTACAGTAAGATGGAAGTGCCCTGGGTAAAGCTGATTTGGACGAAATACTACAATAACATAACAAAGTTCCACATGGAACCAAGGAGGTAGGGTCCTTTTGGTGGAGGGATATATTAAGACTAAACATAATTTATAGAGGTATTGCGCATTGCACAACTGGAGATGGATCTACAGTCTCGTTCTGGGAGGACCTATGGTCAGAGGATATATTAGCATCAAAATTCTCGCAATTGTACTCATTTGCTCACAACACTCAAGCCTCGGGCGGCTTGGCCTATGGTGTGCCTGCCCAAGAAACAAGGGGGATTGGGGGTCATCAACATCAACACCCAAAATGAAGCCCTCCTGCTCAAGTTCCTGCATAAATTTTTCTCTAAAGTAGATACTCCCTGGGTACAGCTTCTTTGGGAAAACTATTATCAACATGGTAACCTCCCTGGAGGGCGTAGGAAAGGTTCCTTCTGGTGGCGAGACATAGTGAAACTCATTGATCTATACAAGGGGATAGCTTCTGCCAGAGTTTCGGATGGTAGTACAATTTTGTTCTGGAAGGATACTTGGAACAATCATCTCTTATCACGTGATCTTCCACAGCTAGCCTCCTTTGCAAAAGATGAGAGGATCACCCTCAAGGAGGTTGTAGAGGATCATTTGATCAATGTAGTACATCTTCCTTTGTCAGCAGAGGCGCATGGTCAGTTTGCACAATTACAAGAATTCTTACAACAGATTGATAATACACAGCCTCAACACCTATGGGTTTACAGCTGGGGTAATCCTATCTTTTCAGCTTCCAAGACATACAAAACCCTCATTGGAGAAAGAGGAGTCCACCCGATTCACAGTTGGCTATGGAGATCCACATGTCAAAAGAAGCACAAAGTTTTCTTCTGGTTACTCATCAAAGATAGAGTCAATACCAAAGATGTCCTAAGCAGGAGGTCCATGTTTTTGGAATCTACAACTTGTGAAATGTGCATCCTACAGAAACGCGAGACAACAGCACATCTCTTCCTACGATGCAATTTTGCTAAGGCCTGTTGGCGCTCAGTTGGCATCACATACCCTTCCACCAGATCGGCCACCTCCATTTTCAATACCATTCGAAGACAGATACAATTACCATTCTTTATGGAAATCATAATTCTCATGGCTTGGAGTATTTGGACAACCAGAAACGACTGGACTTTCAATAATTCTGCTCCGACGATCAGGGACGTCATAAGGAAATTTGTTTCAGATTTTCGTCTGGTAGCCCTTCATAGGGCTAGGACCCAAATGCAATCCCTTATGTTAGACTGGATAGACGCTTTGTAACCTGTTGCTTGAACTCTTTTTTCTCTCTTTCTTTCCTTTGTTTTTATCTCTATTTTCTTTTGCTTCGGCTTTGTTTTGTATTTGTTTAACTCTTTAATAAATTCAGTAGGGGTCACCCTCCTGTTCCTTAAAAAAAAACACTCAAGCCTCGGTCAAACAAATCATGGAGTCAGATCATCTCGACTCGGTCTTTCACCTACCACTATCAGAAGAGGCTTTAGAAGAATACCATTTATTACAGGGGCAATTACAACAAATTGCGTATTCTAGTGACACTAATGACAAGTGGGGTTTTCTCTAGGGAAATCAAACATACTCAAAGAAATTTTATAATCTAGCATTTAAACATATGAATATACCCGCAACCTTCAAGTGGATATGGAAATCAAAGTGCACTCCGAGACTAAAATTCTTTGCATGGCTCATTATGGTGGACAGACTAAACACCAAGTCTATGTTCCATAGGTGCAATTATAATGTTCTACAGGACACACATTGGGTCCTATGCAGTACCCAATCTGAGGAGGACATTCTTCATATGTTCTTTGACTGCAGCCTTGCTCAATTGTGTTGGCAGAAGATTGGGATACAGTGGAATGATGCCCCTGACATCCATGATAGATTAAGGTCCCGTTTGTTTCCGCTTATAAGCGGCTTATCGGTGGAAATAAGTGAGAATCCCGCTAAACGTTTTGCTTATTTTCACCGATTCTCGCTTATGTGGTAAGTCGCTTTAGAGATTGAACTACGAGAAGCAAAAAGCGAGGAGCGAGAAAATCTTTGCTTAGATTATAATCCAAGCGTGGCTAGAAGAAGCGTATCCAAACAGGGCCTAAGGCTTATAAGAGCAAGCATGCAACTCCCCTTCATTGAAATTTTCATCATAGCCGCCTGGGAAATATGGGATATTAGGAAGAGAAAATTCCTTATTTGGCACTAGAAGATAACTAAATTCCTTTCTTGACACTGAAAAATTTTCCATCCCTTATATGATACTGAGTTCTATCTTTTATTTCTTATTTGACATTTTCATCACTTTTGTCATATAAATCAAATAAAACAACCATCAAATCACCTCCAAAAATCATGAAATTTTTTTTTGATAATAAAACAAATAAAGATGAGTCCATTTTGCTTAAAAACACACATGTCCCTTTGCCATTTTCAAATTAAAATTCACCAAATCTGACTACTTTTGAAGCATATTTGAATTTTTATGGTACCAAAATACTTTCCAAAAATTATGAAAAATAATTAATATTCCTTACATGGGATGTAGTCATTTATAAAATTATTTTCTATCATAAGTTATACAGAGAATTACAAGGTTCTTTTAAATTTTCCCAAATTTATGGTTGCTCATAATTCTCTATGTAAGTTTTGCTAGGAAATAATTTAATAAGTTCAATCATCTAATGTGATAAATATTATTTATTTTTTTATAATTTTTAAAAGTGTTTTGGTGCCATAGAAATTTATATAATTTATAAAGGTAGCCTAAGTTGGTGGATTTTAATTCTAAAACCGTAAAGGTATATGTGTCCTTTTAATAAATATGGGTTCATATTCATTTGTTGTATCACTAAAAAAAGTTTCATGATTTTTGGAGGTGATTTGGAGATTGTTTCACCTGACTTAACTAACACAAGTGACGGAAATATCAAAGAAGGAATGAAAGTTAGAAGTTGGTGTCGTATTAGGAAGGGAAAAAATTTTGGTGTCAAGAAAGGAATTAACTCATCTTCCAGTGTTAAATAAGGAATTCCCTCCATTAGGAATGGTAAGATTTTTGAAGGTGAAGATGCATCTCTAGACATTTGGACCGTGAGGTTCAAGCAGAAGATACTTCTCCAGCTCCATAGAGTTAGAGAAGATTTCCAACCAGTAGTTAGACAATGGCTTGACTCAGTGATGTAACCCCTTCCCTTCTCTCCCCTCTTTCTCTCCCTCTTGTAAGTATATCTCCTCTCTTGTAAATATCTTACTCCTTTTATGCAATGAAATGCTGTGGGAAACTCCCCCACAGTTTTACGATAAAAAAAAGAGACAATGTAGCTAGGAGGTAGCATGTTAATGCTAGTCGTTGCATGTTCTGTTGCAAACCTGAAATTCGACAAGCAAGGAATGCATCTGATATGTCTGCGAGATGTGTAAGGCTTCACGGTCCGACTTTTCTCTACTTGTGTGAAGATGATTTTGCATTAGGATATTTGGGAGGCTTATGTTCTGCCTCGGTGGAGGCAAACCAATTTTCATCCAACCACCCAGGTGGAACTTATCAACAGCATGAAATGCTTCTTGGTCTGTTTTTCTTTGTCTGTTCCTTGTGAAGAGCATGGAGGGAAAGCTCTCTAATGGGCCTTGAGGATTTAGAAAAAGGCTCACTTATCATATTTTGTCACTTCAAATTATGTGCCTACCTTTTTCCATGCAAGTATAAGGTTCAAGATCAGTAATTTTAACTAGATGAGAACCAAATGCAGATCCTGATTATTGCTGGCAGTGGGCCTAATTTTATCACGCACAGGCAGCTTCTCCTGGAGCTCCACATGCATGTTTTTGGCAGAGTTTTTGCACCTCTCACTGGCTGGTAATGCAAGAGTTGTTCAGTTGTTGCCATTTGTAGTTCTTGCCAATGTTGATGTGACAATATGTTCACATCATCTTGTGCAAAAAATAATCAGTCTGGAGTCTTTGAGTTATCAGACTCTTCCTAAATATCAGCATGAAAAGGTGTTGCCTGATTGAGAAATTAGAAAAATTTTGTCTAGGGTCAGATTTGACAGTATATCCCAAATCTCTTATCAAATCCACTGAAGAGATCAATGTTACAGGTACACTGCAATTTATTCGTTCTATGTCCAGGAGACCAGAACTCCCACGAAACTGCAATCCGCTCAGGATTAGTCCCATTTGGATCGATGTAGACGCTCTTCCTCTTAATAAAGTATGTGTCCAGGCCTATTCGTGAAAAATGGCAAGAACTCTCACGAAATATAGATACAGGTTCCCGCTACAATCTCAAAACAGACTACTGTATGGGTAAATAGGCAACGTTCAGACTTCAGACTATGGAACGAGTATTCCAATTTCAGACTAGCGATAGCGGTGATACATCATACGCATATCTCTGCAATGCACACATGTCCACGGGGTCAGTGGAGGATCAAGGCAGTACGAGTGTACCCACTGCGACCTGCAGACATGGCAGCTCAGAAGAAGCTCCTCAGGTTCACGGCTGTGGCACTGGTAACATGCTCCTAGCCCAACCTACACAATGGAGGGGTAAGCATCGCGAACCCAAACTGATTCAAGCATGGCAGGCCGAACTGATGCAAGCAGCAAGGGGATAGGATCTTACCCAGGATCGAGAGAAGCCATAGCCTTCATTGCGGAACACAAAAACATCAGTAGAAGCTTCACAAGGAATGGTCTGTGAGTATATCTTCTGATCGGAGGTGCCTGCCTCGTCCACCTTACTGATCCATGTGAAACTGGCTTTACAAAGGGGACATGTTGAGACTTTCCCCCTGGAAGCCTGAAACACGAAGGTGGAGCTGTAAGAATTGCAATTTTTTCATTGAACATAAATGGAGGGGAAAAAACCTAAAAACCTATAGCAATGTCAGGTTATTGCTAATCCCTTTGGCCCAAGACTTGCCATTAGTTCGACGTAACATTTCTTTCAGTTATGATATAATTCTATCTTGAATCTGCATTAGTACATTCTCTAATTTCTTAGTCTGAACTAAACCACAAGCACAACATTCAAGAAGGCAAGTCAGTTATTGTAGGGCAAAAATATGTCTCCAAAGTATTGAGTAGAAGGAAAACACAATATAAACAAAGATTAAACAAGAATTGAACTAAAGCATACCAGACAATCTGCCCATTCTTGAATGCATGAATAACAGAATCGGTGTCCACATCGTAAGATGCCCCTTGTAGACGAAAAATCTGTCCAGCATATGGCACATGATAATTCTTCTTGCTTTTCTAAATTAGATGTTTTTTCTGAGGGTTTCTTGTCATCTCGCATTTCATCATCAGCTATGGCACCAAGGCTGCATTTATCTATTTGCTCCTGAGTACAGAAAGCTGGTTCCTGTCCAGATAAATCACATGGAGGCAAGCTTGTTGAACTCTCCCTTAAGTCAACATTTTCTAGTTCTTTTCTTCTGTCTGGTTCATGCCTACTACTTTCACCATATTCGTACATTGAATCCAGGGTACTTTGACAAAGTGATGATGATAATATGTTTGTCTTGGTATGTTTTCTTCGAACTCCTATAGACAGAGTATCCAAAGTCTGAGGTTCATCGAAGCTGTCAGAAAAACAATCAATTTCTGTAAGATCCTTCCTTTCCCCCTTCTGCTTCGATGTGTTCCTTGATGTTGTGTGACTTGACTCATGAAGACGTTTTCTTGTCTGTATTATCATTTGATATAAGCATAAGCTTACAAATAAAAATGTAAAACAAATGAAAGTTAAAAAGAACCAAGCTGTGTACATGTATTCATCAAAACCAATATACCCAAAAGGGTGCAGCCTATGAGATGCGGTAGTCACAAGTCACAACAGGATTTTTTTTTCATCTTGAGCATGGACACATGGACACATGCAACAAAAAATCAGTATCATCAGTATTAAAGAAAACAATATCTCCATATAGGTCCCTCGAGTTGTCCTTAAGCAGTTTTATATTACAATAAGTTATTTGCCTACCAGATCCTTTTCTCTTTTTTTTATTAAGCTGGGTCCTTTGCTTATGAATACAAGTATTAAGCAAAACAGAGCACCACAATCTGGTCTTTTTGAAGGGTCCTTGATCAGAATTCAAGACCAGGGTACTAAGAGGTTAAAGAAATTTCCAAGACTATAGTTAAAATAAAAGAAGGGGTTGATAAATATGAACTTGCATATTACCATGACACTTGATACATTGTCCTGCAGATGTAGGACATCTTTATCTGTTGATTTTTTCACACGCTTCAAACGTTTTCTTTTTTCCTTAACATCTGATGAATCATTCTTCTCGGAATCCCCATCACCAACAAAATTCTGAAGCCCACAGGAGAGCCAAGCTCTATCAGAAAATAGATACTCCCTCCATTCCAAATTATAGGTCGTTTTGGTTTTTCTAAGTTCATAAATTTTGCTATGCATCTAGATATACGCTATGTTTAGGTGCATAAGAAAATCTATAAACCTTAAAATGCCAAAACGACCTACAATTTGGGATGGAGAAAGTAGAATACAAATATAGAAGTAAACACAAATATAGAGAACTTCCAAAACTTCTAGAGAAACTAACTTTATATGTAGCACAAGTACATATAATTTAAAGTTTAAAAACTCAATTAGCAGCTTAGATGTAAGCAACAGACGATTTAGAGTTCCTGTATGAAGAAATTTTTTATGTATATACATGGCAGAAAGTTTCTAATACACCACATGCTGCCCTGATATACCCGCTGAATCATTTATACTGCAAACTTTCATTTCATTGTCAATTTCCTTCTTTATACATAGACATTGAAAATGAGAACCATGTATGACGATGAAGTGATCATCAAATATCACAAGATGAACCATTAGACGGCATTTCTACCTCACTAGAGTCTAGCCCATGATTGAACAATTATAAATATGCTATATGTGTTTAATTGAAATAATGGATGATTGATTGAGAAATCATTTTTTAGTTGACCTAGCAGATTGAAGATCAAAACGACATGACGAATGGCACAAAGATTAGAGAATACAACATCTAGAGACTACAAGCAGGAAGAAAATCAAGTGCAGCTTGTGATTCTTACTTCTTTTAGTAGGGCTGATTCGAACCATGTCTGATGCTCCATATCACAATCTGAATCATCAATCTTGATAGTATGGCTGGCCGTAGGAATATCACAGAAACCATCAGGTAACTCTTTCAAAACTCTATCCTCCGTGACTTCATTTTTGTTGCCTCGTGTACTGGGACGAGCAGGGAGCTCTGGGACTGACCCTGCTTCTTCACCACTGTGTATCAGGCAGAAACGAAGGCTTTCTTAGAAAGAAGTCAACATTTTTACAGAATAAGATAGTATCTGCAACTTCTAGCTTACAGAGACTGTCCCTGCTTCTTCACAACTGTTAATCAAACAGAATGATAGGTTTTAGCTGAGAAAAACTGTCAACACATTGGCACAAATCTAAGAACAAAATGTGACAGATGGATTAGAACAGTCTGCAGCAATTTCGTTCTTTTGACACATTATAACTGATGTTGTTGTGCAGTTGCTGTGCATCTATGCAAACACAATTCCTAGTTACAATTTCACACTTCCCCTTAAAATGCTCTACCCAGTTCCCCAAGTCAAACAATTGCTAGGCACATGTCTGATCATATCACAAGTTCACAACAACAGTCGTCGAAGAGCTGCTCCTACCTTTCCATCAAGTAGGGGCCCTCCGGGAGACGCCTCCCCTCCCTGAGACACTCCAGGAACCACCGGTGGCTGACGACACGCGTCCGGAGCTTCCTCGCGATGTCGTACTTCTTCCCCTCGAGCCTCCAGCACACCTGCCCGCCATAAAGCGCGCACCGGATTCAATTTCGGATCGCGCGGAATCAAATCAACCGAGAAAAATAAAACCGGAGCGCAGGCAGCAGGGCGGTGCGCCGTGGCGTACCAGGTGGGTGATGGACTTGCTCATGGTTCCGACGTAGCTGGCGCCGGTCTCCGAGATGAGCTTGACGAGCCTGTGCCGCTCGTCGCCGTGGTAGCCGCTCACCGTGGCGACCACGCTCCCCATCCCCTCGACCGGCATGGGATCCGCCGCGGGGTGGGTCGGCGGGACGGAAACCGCTACCGAGTCCCCGGTGGGGCGGCGAACGGAGGTGGGCGGCGAATCGCCAGCGCACCGCGGCGGCGCTGCAGGGGGTGGGGAGACGAGAAGTTTCTGGAGGCGTTCGAAACTCCTCTCGCTTTTTCGTGTTTCCCTCCCTTTTGCGGTTGAAATTTTCGGGGTCCCCCGCGCGCGCCCGCGGTGGTTCGTGAGCTCAGCTTAACATTTGATCAATTTTTTGTGAGATTGGCCCAATGTTCGATGGGCCATTTGTTTGGTCTTAAGGTAGGCCTGGCCCAAGCCAGAGCAGCCCAGATCTCTTCATTTCACGAGAGAAGACATGCGTTAGAGCATTTGTTTGATCTTTTTGTAATGTTCCCTATAGTTATGGAAACACGACGTTCGGACAAAATGATTAGTACATTTTTTAATGATGACTGGAGCGACTAGTATTTTTCCAAATTTGCAAATCTAGTTTCTCTAAATCTTACCCAATGAAGCCACTCAAGGAATGTCACCCTTCTTTAGTCTGATTCCTTTAAACTTTGCCCCTTTACTAGGCCACATTTTACAACTCACCTTCCATATTGACGATTTTAAGCTAAAATCATCCTAGACTCCTCTGCAGTACTTCTGCTGCAGTTGAGTCATTGATGCGTGACCCTGGACTCACACGTCAGTGACTCAACTGCAGAGATGTACTACAGAGAATCTGCTTCCCTTTGTTCAGGTGAATTTAATAGTTCTCCCTATGTCCAGGTGACTTAAGACCATTCCTCCTCAACTCTAGTACCATTTGCCTTTTGGATCGGTATTAATGTTAGCATTAGTACCGAGTTCAAAGTTGAAGGTTCCTGGAGATCTTTTAGTACCGGTGGTGTTATGACCCGGTACTAACCATCCGGCACAAAAGGTAACCCTTTAGTACCGGGTGGTGTTATAACCCAGTACTAAAGGTCTCTCCATGGATTACTTCAAAAGAAAAGCATATCTACCTCCATCACATGTGCTGTGTAGGTGGGATGGTAAGGAAGGCTTGCGCGAGGCTTGAGGTCGTGGGTTCGAATCCCACGGACCGTGCATATTTACACGTGACTTGTGACTTGGGATGATGCGCGTGTGCGAGGGCTATTGATGCTCGTTATTGATATATTTATAGTGGTATTTCCATGCATGTTGTTATACTAACCCGCCACTTGGCACCTGAAATAATCCTGTTTTTGCATATGCATTGTATTTTGGAGAACATTCTATTTTTGTAGGAAATTGGACCTAAAAGTATATTTTTGGATAAAACCCCGAATAAGCATTGAACCTATCAAAGATGAAGGCCAACAGACTCAGTAAGAGGCCAGGCCAATCGGCCTAGTGAAGCCCAAGTTGATCGGCTAGGAGCCTTCTGGCCTCCTCCGACGCTCATTTTTAGCAAGTACTCCTCTAAGATTACTTAAGGGTTAAGATGGTGAAGATATGACAAGTATCACTTTAGGATCAAAGAGGAATCAAAGAAAATCAAACATAGATTTGGAAAGTTATCAAAGATCAATCTCATCCCAAAGCTATCGACGTGGCAGGCCCACATGCATACAAAAATAAGTTTCCAAAATATCATAGGAGACTTGGCAACGAAGTTGGGCGCGAGGGGGTAAAAGGAAAGGCTAGGCCGATCAGCCTGGACCCCCAGGCCAATCGGCTTGGGGCTTTCCTTGCTCCCCTTGCCTTCCTATTTTAGTCACACGTCTTCCAGACTATAAGTATGCCCAAAATTCATTTGCATAGAGGATCCGTCGATCAAAAGTCGACGAATAGAGGGACACACACCAGAGGGAGCTAAGGGCCACTACAAGTCTTCGAGGTTGTCTAGGAGATGGCTTAGTAGACCTAGCCACCATGGTCGTACCTGCGAGGCGAAGCCATGGTGGAATTACAACAGGAAGACAATAGGCTCATACTACCTTTGGTTGTGTTACCTCATATATATGGATGTGATCTATTTACCCTGTCTATAATACTTATGTCTTGATTGGGTTTACCTTTATATGCAATTCATGCTTCATTATAGGATTAGATCCGTTTAGCTAGATAGGAAACCCTAGTCAGTTCACTGCTGATCCATGGATTGATAAACCTTGGATGGAATACTCTAAGGGAAAAGCTACAATGATCCATGCGCTTGCAGTTCACAACTTGGCGTGCTAACTGCCGTCAACAAGCTTTTCTGGTGCCATTGTCGGGGAGCGAAAACTCGAACCCTGGGGCGATCTATCTAATTTTTTGGACTAACCCTAATTTTTCTATTATATATACTCTATTTTTCTTGTTTGCGTCCTTGAGAACAGGTAAATGCTAGATGCCAGATGATCGAATATAGACTTTCATCAAGTCTGAATTCACCCCGATAAGATGATGATGTTGGAGGTATGCCCTAGAGGCAATCATAGAGATGATGATATTCCATTTGTATCCATGATTTATATTGTGTTCCTTGAATATCCATTAAAGGCTACTTGAATTGATTTGCAATTATGTGAATTGTATGTGAAACTCTTTACTTGTATGGTTATTCTAAAGTTGTCCCTAGTCGGAATTCATGTGAGGACACACATGAATATTAGACTAGCACATGTATTAGTTGATGACTATGTTTCACAAGTCATGGACATGGAGATGTTGAACTAATAATGTGGGCACATGTGGAGACATGTGCTAGGACTGACCCAATACGAGAAGTAGTTCTCTCTTTACACAACATATACGCTTTATCCTTAGACCTGAGATTGTCGCATGTACTCAAGATGTGGATCGACTTACTTAGGGGCTATCAAATACTACGTCGTAACAGGGTAGTTATAAAGGTAGCTTTCGGGTTTGTCAAGAAGCATGCTATGAGACATGATCAATCAAGATGGGATTTGCCCCTCTCTAATTGAGAGTGATATCTCTGGGCCCCTCGAGTGATCGGATCCGAAAATGCATGGCCATGCTACGTACGGTTAAGAGTTAACCTACAAAGGGATTCTGAATCATAGGATCGAGAAAGAGCGGTCGGCTTGAAGCTAGACCAAATATCGTGAGGCAAAGGGAATAACATGTATATAATGTTGTGATGGTTCGTCTGATATGATCTTCATGTGCGTATAGGAGTTGGCACGTCTTGCTAGAGGCCGCTACCGACTATTGGGCCGAGTAGGAGTACTCGGGCCATGTCTATACGTATCCGAACCCATAGGGCCACACACTTAAGGGGCTGGAAGCCCAATTCGGATGTGATCTGAGTTGGATTAGGTTTAGAAGTACTAATGAGCCTCGGACCCAGAGACCTGTTAGGAACCTCTATAAATAGAGGGGTGGGGGCGCCCTAGGGTTTACACCTTTTTGGCGAAACACATCTGCCGCGCCTCCCACGCCCTCGCCTGTTGCAACTCGCGGACCTAGCAGTCCGGCTTGCGACGCTTCCTCCCTGCACGTGTGGATACCTTGGAGGTGTTGCGCCTACCTGTAGCACTTGGACGAGCCACGACGAGCCGACGACGAGCCACGACGAGCCGCAGCACGAAGGGGATCTTGCTGCACGTGGACGAGCTGCTGTGGAGCTGCTGGACGTCGACATGATCGACTATGTACGACTACGTTGATCGACTTCGCTGCATCGACGCGAATCTACATCTTCCGCATCATTGCGTCGAGTGGTAATCCCGTGATCCTTATACGGCAGTTTTCCTGGTTTACGCGGTAGAAAATTTTGATTTGCGCTAGTGTAGCCTACCTCGTATCCCAACAGATGACAACATCAAGCTCGACTCTTTAGCAGTAGGTGTTAACTTTGTTAGTGGCCTAGCATCTGCTATCGAGTTCACACCAATGAAGACAATACAAATGATGATAAACAAGGTATGCTGTTATGTCAATTAATTTTTAAGACTAATGTTTCTTGGAGATTTGTTTGTTCAAGTAACATGTGTTGGGTCATGCCCAAAAAGTTGTAAGTTGGATCATCAACATCTCAAACGTTGTTGTTGTGATCAATTTTCTACCCATGATTAGATATGTACAATAAAGGAAAATTGAATATTCAAAAGTTCCATCAAGTTTTATTTCCAACGCATCAAGAATTGCTAATTTTCAAGATCCGTACAAGGAGTTATGATAAAATCTTTCAACGCTGCGTGTTGTGAAATCAGCTCAGGACAGAACATAGTGCCGGAGTAAACCGGTCGTAACTCTTTCATCCGAAATCCATTTTAGGTGAACGACCACTTGTTGGAAAGAAAATTTGATGCACTGTGAAATGGAGTAGAAGTTAGGTATATGTGCTGTAATTTATGTAGAGAAATTTAATAGAGAAGAGGCAACAACGAATGACGAAGAAGGTAGTGATGATGTTGAGGGATGATTGGAGGGCCTCTCTGCACAAAAGATGATAACTTGAGGTTGATCAAGACTAGAAGCAACAAGATTAGAAGCACCATGACACTACCAATTTTCTCCAGTGGGATGCTCAAGAATCTTCTAATTGAGTGATGCAATCAAGGAGATTCCTATAAGCGGTTATGGCCAAATCATTGAAGGTTGCGCGTCCTAAAATTAGTTTTGAACAATGCACAGTGCTAAAATAAAATGGGCATAGCTCTCTCATTGGAACTCTGTTTTAGATGAATGACCCCTCGTTGGAAAGATAATTTCATAAAATTTTCAATAGAGCTATATGTCGGTATATGTTCTATTAATCTTGCTGCGGAGGTCTCCTACTGGGCGTTTAGACTCTAGGTTAGCCCCATGGTGGTCACGGCCTCCCGAGGGTCCTGCCTGACTACTTGCCACTCTAGCTTGGCTTGGTCTGGTGCCTTCGAGTTGATTTGATCTGGATGGAGGACCTCTATGACTGCTGCCATGTTTACTTCGTTGGGATGGGAAGCATTGGACTGACTGTATCGGATTCTGCTGATCGAGTTGTTCGTATACGAGTTCTGTGAGTTTAGCCAACTATCTTGTGTACTTGTTCTAAGGCATCGCGTGGGTGATGAGATCAATAGACGCGACGAAAGCCAGGGGAGTACGATGGTGACACGTTTGAACTGCTTCAAAGGCATTATCCAGGTTCTTGATTGGTAGGTCCGCTGCAAGGCGGCGGCGGTGCTCTGCTCTTGCGGCATTTATTGCTCGTCGTCGAGTTCTTTGTGCTTCGTTCTCTTCTCCGACAATGTTGGCGGTGAGTTCATCCTGCGAGACATCATCAGGGTGACACTCATGTCGCGGGTTTCTGTCCCATTGCTCTTCTTCTTCGTGCTCTAGTCCAGTAATGGTGGTGAAGAGTTCTCGCTTTTGTGAGTGGCTTCCCAAGCTTGAAGTGATGACCTTCATTGTGCCACCTTCCTCGTAGATGGGTGACAGACGAGCTCCCTCCTAGTACGGGAGAGTGTTGAGGTAGGCGATGAGGCACGGATCATCGTCTTTGGCTAGAGCGGGTGGCTTCATGATGGGACAGTAGACAAATCTGCCTTGGGGAGCTGATGTGATTACCAGGCCTTGCTACGGACCTAATAAAGGAGTCTCCTTGTCTGGATTTGAGTAGTAGTTGAGGTCCTTGATCGTATCCATATCGGATTGTGATCTGGACAGGGCAGCCTGATAAATAGTGGCCGCGTTGTGGAGTCTGAACGGGAATCGACTCGGGTGGTAGTCCGACTCGCACGATGGATTATGTGCCGGCTCAGGAAAGTCAATCCGACTGGTAGAAGAAGTTGAGTTAAACTTGGACTCATTCCCCCAGCCTTTAACTAGGTCAGAAATTGAAAATTCGTCGAAATTCTCAACGAGATCCTCCAAAGCTTGGCGCTGGAGCTTCATGGTTCGCTGCTTCTTCTCCGGGGTCGATGCAATGTGGTGGCGGAAATTTCCAGCACCGTCTGTGATGAAAATCCTGGAGCCAAAGACAAACATCGCGCCTACTTCGAACGTGATGATTGGCTTGATGATGACTTGTGCCATCGAGTTTGCCAATTGTTGGTGTTTAAACCCGAAAACCTATCGAAGGGGTGCCTGAGGTAGTGTTTTGGTTAATGGAGCTCATCGAGATCAGGAACTCAAAGATAAACGCAGACACATGATTTAGACAGGTTCGGACCGCTAGATTACGTAATACCCTACATCCTGTGTATTGGTTGGACTGAATTGCTTTGGAGGGGGTCCCTGCCTCACCTTATATTGCCGGGGGTAGGGTTACATGTCGGTTGGTTACAAGAATACTAGTCGGATATGACTAGAGGAGTTCTACTCTTATTACAATGAGTACTTTTCTAATCCTCGACTTGTCGTTGTCAACAATATCGCATCAAGGCTACAGCAAGTAAATTTGTTTTATGCCCGTAAGGCTCGGATGGTTGCGTGAGAGGATACGGGGGTTATACTGGTTCGGGCAGGAATAGCCCTACGTCCAGTGTGGGGAGCTGCTCGTGTTACTCACGCAGGGTCTGTAGCAGGGGTTACAAATGGGCGAGAGAGGGAAGCTAGTCCCAAGTCTCTGTGGGTGTGCACCGATGCTCGTGAGGAGAGGGTGCGAGTTCGGTTGGTTTGAGAGTCGTCCCTGTCTCGGGCCCCCTGGTCCTCCTTTTATAGCGCAAGGAGGACACAGGAGTTACAGATGAGCTAGGCATAAGGAGAAGTAAAAGAGATAAGCGTGTAAGGTAAAGCAGAGCACAGGTGGAAGGACCGAGTCCCCGGAGTCACCGCCTTCCCTTCCGGTCTCCGTCTCTCGTCATCTTGGCCGCCGGAGGGGGGCGGCTGTCGTTGGACCCTGTCGACGATCCTCCGGTCGACTGTTGTTGTCGAGCGCGCGAGATGCGTGTGTCGTCCGACCGCTGTAGCCAAGCATGATGATGATGTCCGACTGCCACAGCTGTGCACGTCATGGGGGACGGCCGACCTCTGTAGCCCTGCATGCTGACCGGGAGGCACAGCCAACACGTCTCTGCCGCCAGGCCAAGCGTGAAACTGGGTGGCGCTCCCTCCTGTGCTAGGGGGCGTAGGTAATGAGTGCCCTACAACGAACAGGGGAGGCGGCAAATCAGGACGGTGCTGCTGTAGCCTGTGCGGTCGTGGCTACAGTGTACCGCCTGAATACTGTGGCGGGTCACGTCGAGGAGCGCGGGCGCCTTTCTGCGTGCCAGAGCCATATCGCATTTATGGCGAGGTTGGTGGGGGCCCATGAGACCTGTGTCCACGTCCGCTGATCCGCGCCCACCTCGTGCGAGGCGAAGCCCTGTCTGGTGGGCCCAGATGCCTCCGACCCCCTCCGCCCGGGGTCGGGTGAGGCGGAGCCTTGCGGCAAGGGGTCGGGCGTATCCGACCCTAGGACCGTGGGTCGGGCGATGCGGAGCCTTGCGGCGAGGGGTCGGGCGAGGCAAAGTGGTATACTCCGTCCACGCCGAGTTGGCAAAGGTCACTGTTGCCGTGGGTGGGCCCGGGCCCTTATGACCTTTGTTTAAGGGGCATAAGGAGGTCATTGATATTTGCCCCCAATAGTAGCCCCCAAGCCTTTGGTGGAGCAGGAATGCTCCTCCAGAGGCTGCATTCATCATTCGTCGGGGTTCCTTGTTTGTCTTGCAACTTGCATTTGATCAGGGAGAAAAAGTTTCGCTTATTCGGCTTGGCCGGGGAGTTTTGTTAGGCAGGGTGTTCTGAGGATGGCTCGGCACGGGAAGATTCCCTATCATTTCGCCAACCACTCCTACTCCAAGACTCCAAATCGCGACCACGCGCGTGGTCGTTGGTTGCGATGCCAGCCCCCGAGCCCCCGCGCGTTGCAGGGGACCGATCGGGAGGCTGGATTGACTTTTGATCATTACCCCTCAAGCGTCCGTTCGCTGGGACGGAGGGGGTGAGCCGTGCCACGTTATCCTCGTTGGACGAACCGTGGTGCTCGTTGAGCTGCGAACGGGTCGGTCCGAGTGGGGTCCCGGTCCCCATTCGGGCGGTCCGGCTCGGGCCAAGCTGGTGGCGTACCCCAGGTTCCGGCTGGCCAGTTTATATAGTTCTCGAGTCCGTTCGATTGGATCCGGGGGCTCGTTACCTTTCTTCGGGGAAAAACCATGAACTTTGATGCCAGTCCGGACTCGAACGTGAGGTCGGGATGCCCTTGGCTTTAGCTCACCTGGGTGATGGTCGCTAGCGGACCCGTCCCATCTCACCCCTTGCTCGGGGGAGTCCTGGGGCGACTGTTGAACCCATAGTGGGCCAGCCTTCGAACCCCTGGACCATAATGGGCCGTAGGAGCGTGTTCAGCTCTGTATCCCTTTTTTACCTGTTGGTGGGCCCCGGGCCGGACGTGGAGGAGGTCACGCGCGTGCGCTCCCCAGGAGGCGAAGTGGCGGAGAGTACCAGGCCCGCGAAATGAGGGAGGGGGAGACGTTCCCTGTAGCAGATCGTGCGCATGGTTTTCCAAAAAGGCGGGGGTGATGGGGCGTACCTGGCGTCGCAATAACTGTGATGGGACCGCCCATTTCGCTTCCCGCGCGCCCCCCTATAAGACAAGGGAGTCCGCCTTGCCAGTTCCGCCCGCACCTGTCCTCAAGCCTTTTCTGCCTTCTCGCGCACCTTTCGCCTTCCTCCGCTCAGCGCAGCAGCTTTCTTCACTCCCCACCGTCGAGCCTTCCATCCCCTTAGTGATGGAGTCCTAGTCGCGCTCGAACTTCGGCACTTCGCGCACCAATGGCCTCGTGAAGAAGGGCCTTGTGGCGGAACCATCCAACTTAAACTGGTTTAAATGCGCCTAATCGCTGCCGACGCAACAATTATCCGAAACGCACTTAAAACAGTATAAGTCCGGTCGTTCGTCGAGTGTCCCTAGGACTCCTCGAAAGATCCACGTCGTGTCTCATAGCCATACATCAGGATTGTATCCGCGATGGGATAGCATCAACAAATATTATATTTTTACATACATATATGAGGTACGAGTTAATACAAGACATAGTTTGAAGCAAACTTAACAGTGCAGTGTTAGACAGAGTTCTAGGATTTAAAACATAAACGGTTCGGTGGAGATGAGCATTATAAAACTTCTTCTAAGGGTATTGTGAGACTCATAACAATACCCTAGGGTTTCGGGGCTTCCTCCTCGGTGGACTCCTGCGGTGCTTCTGAAAAGATAGCCACAAGGGATAACCCTGAGTATGGGGTACTCAGCAAGTCTTACCCGACTAACCATTATAATAGTTTTTCTTGGAAGTACATGATAGCTTTTTCAGTGTACTTGGCTGATACATTTTTGCCAAAAAGCTTACTACAAGTGAGACCTTAGTTTTATCTTTTACTTGGGTTAAGTCTTTACCTAACCATTCTAGGTGAAGATAAAAGATTATTTGCAAACAACAAGGTATTAAGTCATACACCAAACATTATCAGAAAGATATGACATTCATGAATTTATGCTACGATGCTCAACAGTGATCAAGTGCATTCATAACCGAGAATTGCGGCGATCCGGATCAAATTGCATCCTGCAGCAGAGCACCCTGATCACCAGCTATATACGACTGTCTAGGTCGTACGTAACGACTTTTCGATTAGCAAAACCAATGATTGGGAATAAGACTACCCAGACCCAGGGACGCACCCCCACATGGGACCCCACGTCTGGCCCGATCACCATGTGAGTTTCAAGCTACGCCCCTGCCAATCTCCAGCACGTCAAGCGCGGGTACGAAGTATTCCCGATCAGAGAGTTTACTAACCTACTAGGCTTTACTGGTCCCATACCCAGTAAGTGATCAGATGATTATCACTTGATCAAAGGTTAAGACAATGAATCGGGCCTTAACCAGATTAATCTAGCGGACAGAACTACATCCTTAGCTTCTATCCGCCTCTTAATTTCCAAGTCATCTTTCCATAATTAACATGCATGACTCAAAATTTACCTTAAGGTTTGGTAAACCAAGTATTTAAGCGACTAAGCAATTCTAGACTTGGGTTATCTACTAAAGGTTTGAACAAGTGGCAAAGATGTCCTTAAAACAAGGTATGATCATGCACAAGAATGGGTTTCAAGCAACTCCTAGACTTAGTGCATACATATAGCAAATAACCAATAATGGACACATGAAATATTGACTTCAAAATAATAGGTGTAATGCACCGGGGCTTGCCTTGTTCGCTAAAAAGGTTAGTACTGTCCGAAGGGTTGGCTTCGTAGGGGACCAATTCAAAGACTTCCTCAAATTCCGGAGATCCTTCTGAATATTCCGAGAAATCTCCTTCTGGTGCTTCGGTGTCTATAACACAACACATGCAGGGGTTAGGAATGCAAATTTTTTAATATAAGACTATACAACTTTCCTTCATGATAAAGTTGTAAGCCAACAAGGACTATACAATTTATCATGATAAAGTTGCAAGCCAACACACAAAAACCCGAAAAGATTAGTCCACAATTTTTATTTCCTTAATTATCCTTACTTAAGGCCTTTTCTTTTATTTTTAGAAAATGTTATAATTATTTTCTAGCTTTAAAACCTAATTTCCTATGAATTAATAATAATTTGTAATTATGAAAATGTTATTCCATATTTTATGCATGTAATAAAGATTAAGTATTTATTTAAATACCTTAAAAGAAAGGCATTAAATAAATACCCAAATTTTTGTTATTTTTCTAGGGTATAAAAATTTTAATGCATAAAGGAAAATAAAATAAGCCTAACAAAATTGGTTTCACTAATTTTGGACACTCCTAGAAATTTCTGTGATTTAAAAGGTGAGATTCAAATTTAAACTAATTATTCTATAAAGGAAATCTAATTTTTCCCGAAAAACACCCCCGACAACTTTTCTCACGCGACCCTACTCTACCCCCTCTCTCTTGCGCTGGGCCCGTGACGCGGACCCACCCCCTTCTCCTATTCATCCTACCCGCCGGCCTACCCCCTCCTCTAACGGGCTCTCTGGGCCGCTTCTTCTTTTCTTTTTCTTTTTCCAACCGGCGACGGCCCGATGGCCCATCTTTCTTTTTCTCTTTCTCCCGCAACGCCGGCCTGCTGGATCTCTAGGCCTCCGGCCTCTTTCTCCAACGGCCGACCGCCCCAGCTTCTTGGGCCTCCAGAACGCTGGCCCAACTGACGCCCGCGCCCGACCGGCCTGCCTCCTCTTCTCCCCTTCTCCCCACTGACGCGCGGGCCCAGCTCCAGTGCCTTCTTCTTCCTCCCGCCAAAATCCCGAGCGCAACAGGGGGCGGCGTGGCTCGCCGGCCGGCGCCCCACCGGCGACGGGGCTAGGCCGGGGAAGCATCCCCATGCCATAGCACACCCGGGCGCGGCGACAGCTCCTCGAGAGATGGCCGGAGCTACTCCCTCCACGGCGGCGGGCGGCGGCGCCTACGGCCGGTCATGGCGAAGCACGACAACGGCTTAGCTTACCCCAACGACTCCCTCTACGGCTTCCTAGCATCCCAAGGACCCGCCTACGACTACCCAAGAAGAAAGAGAGCAAGCGCAAGGAGGTGCTCACCGCGAGCAGGAGGTGCGGCGACGGCGGACGGAAACGACGGCGGTGCCGTGTATTCCGGCAAGGATGTTGGACAACGACTCGACTGGGGTGTAGCTGGGTATCTGTGGAGGAGTGGGCGAGTGGAATCGACGGGAGGTGAGGCGTGGCAGTGGAATTTGGCCGGCGGCGATGGCTTGGACAGAAGGAGCGGCGGCGGTAAAACAAGAACGGCGGTAAAAGGGCGGCGCGGGAGCGGTAGTTATTCAAGGTTTTCACCGCGCGCATGGTTGCCACCGTGGTCTACTCGTAGGCTTGCGTGGTGAGGAGGTGGCCTAGCTATCTTGAGCTGGACAGCGGTAGACGCACCGGCGGCGACACGTCCTGCTTGCTCTGTCACCCCTCCCCTTTCTTATTTTTTGACGCCCGAAATTTAGAGCTCCACCACGGCCGATTTCAAATCCAACGGTTCACAAGTCACTTAAACAAAGTTGTAGATAAACTTGAGTCCTTCAACTTTTATTTAAGTTTCTACCTGGGATAAACATCCTAGCACAGTTGAATTTCGAATTCCCTTTCTTCTGTAACTGAATCACTTGAATTCGAAGTTCAGTTCGTCAGTCTTGAATAGAGTCACTCACCTGACTTTGAAAATGATTTCAGTGATCTAAATCCCTTCCTCCTTGTCCAACTACTTCCCATTTGTGTTCTACAACCTTCAAAGGTTCCATTTTGCCCATAAACACTTGCACCTTTTGTTCTACATTTTTCTGAAATCGGCTCCAAACTTGGCCATATAGTGCTGTTTCAGACTTAGTTAAATTCAGCAAGACAGTCTACCCGTGACAATGTGCTGACTTTGGGCTTAAATTTAAAGTTGTTCCCCTCACTGTTCCTGATCAACAACACCTGAAGATACTTGTCCAAAGTCCATACTTTAATATGGTATAGTTGTTTTGATCTACTTATTTGAAAAATTCAACAGAATTTAATTTCCAAAAATGAACTCTGTGCTATTTTTCTGAAATTGCTATTGTCGGACAGGGAACAGTAACTTTGATTTTCAATTTCTTTCTTTGATTCTCTTGAGGTATTTAGGACCAAATCTTGTCCCAAATCTTGATCTTTAAGTTCTAATCACCCTTACACCTCCATTCCATATTTTTGCCGAATTTTTTCTGAATTTCGAATTCAAAATTCAAATTTCAGCTAAATTTGACCCGAATTTGATTTTTAGCCAATTTCTTCCCCTTTTCTTCATGAATTGCTTCCATTTCCTCATAGCTACATTGATGACTAAAAATGGCAGGTATAACAGGCCTCCTTTGCGAGAGGACCGCCAAGGATGAGTGGCGGTACCCCGGGAGGGAAGATGCGCCGCGGCCGGATGACGGCTACGTCGTCTCGTTCGCGCACTTCCATGAGAGGGGGTTCATGGCTCCGTCGAGCCTCTTCTTCTGCGGGTTGCTGCACTTCTCGGGTTCGAGCTGCAGCATCTCAATTCTAATGGAATCCAGCACATTGCGGCGTTCGTCGCGTTGTGCGACGGGTACTTGGGAATCGAGCCCAACTTCTTGCTCTAGAAGTACTTCTTCACGGTCGGCCTGTATCAGAAGACCGAGAAGAGGGGGACCCAGGTGTGGACAGTTCCGGTGCCGATGGGGTGCGCCGGCATCCACCTCCGCCAGAACCGCACCAAGGAATACATGGCGATGAAGACCGCGACATCCCATAGGGGGTGGCACCAGCAGTGGTTCTATGTGAAGAACTACCCTGAGTCCCCCTTGCTAGAGTTTACCGGCCGTGTCATCGCGGCAACGCCGGACCACTGGTCATACGGTCCGGTCGAGAAGGAGAAGAAGCAGATCGCCGGTCTTCTTCAGGCCATCGACTGCTTGAAGGAGAAGGGCCTGACCGGGGCCGGAGTTATCGGGGTGTACCACGCTCGGAGGGTGGCGCTGCTGATGCTCTGGGCTCGCTCGCTCGACGACATGGTTCCCGGCGCGTCGATCGAGGGTGCCGTCCTTGCGATAGGTATGCTTGCCGACGCCGAGATCCAGCAGCGTGTCCAGGAGGCGCTGGAGGACAGGGACGTCGTCTACTCGGTGCCCGGTCACCCTCCGATGCGCCCGGACGGAGACTTCGTCCCGCTGGTGAGAATTTCGTACTCTTGTTCTTCTTTCCTGTATTTCTCGGTTTGTTGTTCTGACGCGGAGTCTTTGTATCTGCAGGGAATCTGACCCAGGTCGTGGCCTCGTGCTTGCCGGTGCCAGAGGACGCAGAGCGGTGGCGACAGAACCACCTCCTCGCTGAGAAGCAGAAAAGGAGGAAGGACAAAGAGACGGCGAGGAAGAGGAAGAAGGCCGCGAAAGAGTTCCAACGGCGGTGGAGGGTGTGGGCGTGTCGGACGACGACGATGACGATAATGATGATGAGGATGACGAGGAAGAGACCAAGGAGGAGGAAGAGGAGGAGTATGTTCTGGCCCCCCGGCCAGGTGCGCTCATCATCCAGGAGCAGCCCCCTCAACCGGCCGTGGGGGAGAGGTCGAGTGGACCGCCCGCCCAGGGCCTAACCCCGCGGGGCTCTTGGGCCGCACCCCAGGGGTTGGCGAGGGTGCGCCTCGGGGTCGATGGAGCCGAACCCCGACCCTCTGCCTGCATCACGCGAGCAGGGGAGTAGCGGCAAGAGGTCGTTGTCCGACATCCTAGGGTCGGCATCGAGCTCGGAGGCGAAGCGCACTCGTCACCCTCGTGCCGCGGCGAGGTAAGTGGAAAGTTCTCGCGTGACTTATTCCTTTCCTGGTATCGAGCTGCTTTTGATGAAGTTGTCATCGTTTCGCAGTGCCGCTCCTCGGGACTTCGTCCCGCCGCTGGCATCGAAGAAGGCACTCCGGGTGTCGACCGCCTCCGCGGGGCAAACCGTGACCCCGCCGGCGGCGGGCAGCGGTGTTGTTGGAGAGGCCACGGGGCCTCCCGCAGAGGCAGCCTGTGGCGGAACCACCTCGGATTAGTTGGATTAATCAGGGTTAACCGCCTAACATGCGACACTCCTGATTAACTCGAGCTAACACGAAGCGCCGTCGGACTTCATCCGATTTAACCACTTAAACAGGATCGAGTTCAGCAAACCCACACAAAGGTGAGCGGTTACAGAGAATACAACAAGTCCACTGAGTTTAAAACAGTCTTACTCAAGAGTTCGGTCATAAAATTTTAACATCAGAGTTTTATAACAAAAGACAACAGAGAAAACACTAGCGGAAGACTTCGTCGGGGTCGGACGTCCGGGCGAGGCCAGCCAGAACATCACTGAGTCCTCTCCTCGCCGTCCGAGGAGGGTTCCCACTCGACCGTCCAGCCTGGCGGAAGCTGGGGCGGCCAAGCGCCAACAAGGGAGGGGTCGGGGACTGCAACTTCACCTGAAAAACAGGAGCCACAACAAGGCTGAGCTACTAAGCTCAACAAGACTTAACCGGGGAGGAGCCCACTACTCTCCCAACTAGACATGCAAGGCTTCTTGGCTGAGGGGTTTGTTTTGCCAAAAGCACTAAGTAACCTATTTTCAAGTTTTAGCTCCGGTTCTAGATTTACTTACCAGTCTAGGTTGTGCAACCTATTCTAAGCAAACATCGAGCCAAACAAGTGTTTATATAAAGCAACATCATTGCCATCATCAGATTCCTCAATTACTCAGGGTGACATAGCGATCAAGAAGTCTCAAACTGTGAGAGGCAGACGAATCGATTCGAGTTCTTTAACCATGCATGGTGAACCTAGCCCCACGACATCCGCGCACCCGGAGGTCGCTTCCTGTGTCGGCCTTCCCCATCGATCCCCTAACCCGTGTCGGGCCCATTTCCTTTGGTGCAAGGTTCCACAGACCCGGCCTCTGCCGTCCTGTGACCACGCTTTGCCACCACGTGCGACAACCAGCAGGGGAAACTCCGTTCCAAGAACAATGGGGCGACCGCTCACGTCTAGGTTCAATCAGGTACTAGGCTTCCTCATCCCATACTAAGTATGAGGCTAGTACTTTCAAACACTTGATCACGAACACCACCACTGTCGGGCCTTAGCAAGTTTTTCATAGACAGACGGGGCAACCATCCAACCACCAAAGAGTTACCAACCCTGCCCCGTCCATCGTCCTTATGGTTATACAGGAGAGGAAACATGCAACTCCTACAACTCGCGAGTGACAGGAGATCACTCGGCTTTTACCGTCTCCTATTTAAGCAATGCAGCTACTCGGTCCAACAGCTAGTACTCAGATCATGAGGGTGATTAAGTCATGCATCTAGGGTTTCACCCAACTCCTATACGTAAATGCACAAGCATGTTACAGAAGGCATGCGCAAGTCTGGCAAAACACGTAGGTTGGGTTCATGCAACCGGGGCTTGCCTGCAAACAAAGCGGGCGGAAACTGCTCGACTTCGGGGGCGGCTTCGACTTCAGCGGGCGGGAACTCGGCTACAGCTTCTTCTTCGGGCGCCGGGTGCAGCTCGTAGAAGCCGTCAGCGAGATGCAGCTCTGCACGGATGCAATGCAAAGGTTAGCTTAAACGTTTTGATTTGACAGCAACACTGGCTCTCCTGAGCCCAGAAACTTGCGACAAAGAGCAGGAGTGGGAGGCTGTTTGAGAGAGCCGATGATGATCAACAGATAAGGGTGGGGAAAGAAACAAGTGGTCTGATCCTTGAACTAGAGGGTGTGATAACTGGGATCCTCAGACGTAGGCGCTGAAGGGTTCCCACGTTTTACACTTACACCCTCAAGTTTTTAAGAAAAGATCACAACCAGACCCTCGGGCGAGGCGGACAAAGGTCGGCAAACAGTCAGGGTCGGACGAGACGGAACTGGGGTCGGGCGGGTAGGAGGGGTCGGGTGAAGCGGACTTAGGGTCGGCACTCACCTTCTTCCTGAAAGGAAAGCTTGGGGTCGGGAAGAGGCAGACTTGGGTACGGAACTAAGGCTTTGAGCAGGGACTAAGGTCGGCGATACTCCGGCGGCGGTGCTTCTTGCAGATCGCAAGAGAGCTCTACGCAGCACAAGGGAGCACGCTGCTGGGTGACTTGAATGAACTGAGAAGGAACTGGGAGAAGAACTTCTCAAGATTGGGCGGATGGCGCTAGGAGCTTGAGCAGGGAGCTAGCGGGAACTAAGGGGCAACAAAAGCGGAGGGAACGCCGGCGACGGGGCATTCCTTTTTATAGCTGCGGGAGCAGAGGAACGGAAGCGTCGCGGAGAGAGAGAAGGGAAGCGGCGCGAAGGCCGGGGAGAAGCAATGGAGTGCTCTGCCGTGGCGGCGATTGAGCAAACCGGGCGGTGCAACAGAACTCCGGGGGTGACGCCAGCGATCATTGCGCTACTCCGTCAGGGCGGCGTAGGCGCGGGTAGACCGGTAGTTGAGATTTGGCGGAAAGCGGGCGTCGCCGTGCGGAAGAGGTGATAGAAGCGACCGGTTAAACGGCGCTAGGATCGAGGGCGCACAGGTGGAGAGAACAAGCGGACGCGGCGCGGGGGAGAGTGCGGAATAACAGATTGTCGGGCGGCGTCTGACAGGGCGGGGAAAGGAACTGTCGCGGCCGCGGTCGGGGTTGGCGGTGGGGGAATCGTCGTGTAGCGACGACCGGGCGGCGCAACTGTTGCTGGAAAGGACGGAAAAGACGGGCGACATCGGTCTCCGGGGCCGAGATCTGGTATCGTGATGATGGGCGCGGGGAGCGAGGCTCTGCAGAAAGGGGTGCAGAGGGCTTCCGCTTCTATTGGGGAAAGAGGGCGCGGGAACCCACTCGGTCGCTTGCTGGAGACAAACTGAGCGGTGGCGTCGGAGAAGGCGAGCCACGCGGCAGGGAGGTTCTGAGGCGGCCATGCAACTCGAGTGCGGCTGGTGCGGGGGATTTGGAAAAGATCTCACGGGTCCACCGGGGGAAAAGATCTGACGGTTGAGGAAGATTAACAGGATCCGACGGATGGCTGAACTCGCCGGGGTCGGGAAAAAGGAGCGAAGCAGTAGGGGTCGGATCTCAGGGGTCGGAACTGGCGGAAGACTGAGCACTTAAGTGCGATCAACAGAGCTACTGACGGAGGTTCAAGGGCTGAGATCAAGCCTAACTGGGGAAGATTAGGGGTCGGTCGTTACACAGCCTCTGTGGGGGCGACTGGAGGAAGGGTGCCGTAGTTAGGCATGGAGCAGGGGCTGACCCCTATTCTGCCTTCTGCCTCCGCAGCCGACCCTGCGGGACAAGACGCTGTCCCTAGGGTTCCTCCACCCGGCGAGGTGATAGACCTTGATGATGAGGTGGAGGAGGAACCAGTGGGGGAGGCATCAGCGTCCGAGGCCCCGGCCGCAGGGGCGGTGATGATGTCGGTGGAGATGGTGACGGTGGCAGAGATGGTGGCGCCTGCTCCGGCGACGGCGACGGAGGTGGCGGCAGCGGCGGAGATAGCGGCGCGTGCACCGACGACGGCGATGGCTGCGGCGGCGGCGGCAGAGACAGCGGCGCATGCGCTGGCATCGTCGGGGTCGGAGATGGTGGCGCCCGCCTCGGCGGCGACAACGGGGACAACGACATCAGGGCGGGCCGAAGAATCCTCTCGTGCCATCAGCCAGCTTTGTCGCGACCCCAACGCGTGGGGGGGGGGGCAACCACCCGCAAAGGCCCCGCTTCGTGCTGGATGATGTCGCGGAGCGGAAGAGGTGGCAGGAGGTGCAGGGCAGACTCGAAGACGTTCGTGCCGCCCTATGTTCCGCGATGGGGAAGCTGGATGGTGTTGTTGTTCCTTGCGGTCAGGTGCGGTGTTTTCTTGGTGGTTATTTCTCTCTGATTTCTACGTCCCTCTTTTCTCCCGACAGTTCTTGAACGTAAATCATTCTGTAGGCCCTCCAGGAATGCAGCCGGGGGAAATCCGAGTTCCTCTGGCGCGAGTGGGGGGTTTGGGAGCACTTCACCACGGGAACGTGGCAGACCGGGGAGCTCACCGGGCAGCTCGCTGCTGCCCAGCAGAACGTTGCTAACCTGCGAGCGCGCAAGCAGGAGGCGCAGGAGGGCGCGCAGCAGGCGGAGGACAAGTTCCGGGCCATCGTCGAGAAGGCTCGCCTTGATGCCGAGGAGTTCCAGGCTATTGCCGAGAAGGCCCACCGTGATGCCGAGGAGCTCGCACGGTTGAAGAAGGAGTGTGAGGCCCTTCAGAAAACCGTCAAGCGTATCCGGCACGAGCGGCACACGGCTTGGCAGGAGCGCGACCTCGAGGCGGGTCGGAAGGTGGAGGCCGAGAAGATGGTGGCCAACTTTGGGGTGGAGGTCGGTCGGCTCCATGTGCAGATGCAGGGGCTTCAGACCGCCGTGTCCCAAGGGCTCGACCGGGAACGTCTGCTGAGAGCTCAATCTGAGGGTAAGGCTTTCGTTGTTCCTTTGTTTTGTGGTGTGGTGGTGGTTTCTGACTTGGTGGACTTTTCTGGACAGGCCTTGAGGCCGACCTCGCTCGGCAGAGGGACGCCGCTGATGCGGAGCATGTCGAGCACGCCAATCTGCGGGACGCCATCCGCATCGTCTGCGAGGACCTTGGCGTGGTCCAAGTGGAAGGGACGAGGATGCTGGCGGCTTGTGTCCTCGGGGCGTATCGGCGGGCTCGTGAGATCGCTCGGGAGGCGCTCCACGTCGACGTGAGGCAGGCCTTTGGTGTCTTTGGCTCCCACTACTCCGGCATCAACTTCACCGCGATGAGCGGGGGTACGCCTCCGGCTACTCCGAGGCCGAGCTGGACAAGATCGATGCATCGGTGCTCAATCCAGCGGAGGCCTTGGCGAAGCTCTTGGAGGATGAGGCCATCCCGCCGGAGGACCCGGGGACGAGTTAGCTGTATCGGGCTCAGATGCCCAAACATATGTAAATATGTTAAGTGATTTCGAACTTGCTTTGGCGATGGCCACAGAGGCGTTTGTGTAATTTGTCGAAAAAAGTTTTCGATCCTCTTTTTGTTTTTTGGGTTTAGAAACATTATAGAGCGGGTTGGACGTGTCAGGAAGCGCTGATGAGCGAAGGCACCGTAGCTGCTAGGGCGTAGGTTTCTCGCGGTCCGATCAGTTTTGCCCGAGCGTCGTTCATGCACTCTTTTCTTTTCACGCCCAAACGTTTAGGAAGAGGGTTGGTTTGGAAAAATTGTGTTTTGAGAAGATGCCAAGTGTCTTGGGCCAGAGCCCTTGATAGCCCCCGAGGGATATGCGACCCTGGGGCAGAGCCAGGGTCGGATATCCCTAAGCTTGGGACGAAACTCGAATGAAAGCGACTCAAAACCACCCTTATTTGCAAACTAAAAGATGACAGAAGTATGTATGTACAAACTTGGAAACAATAGCTATGGGTAGAAACGTCTTAGCTGCTCGATGTTCCAAGCGTTGGTGAAGACCTGCCCGTCGGGGGTCGCTAGCTTGTACGTGCCCAGCCGCAGTACTTGCACGACGATGAAAGGACCTTCCCACGGAGGGGTCAGCTTGTGTCGACCTTTGTTGTCTTGGACAAGACGAAGCACCAGGTCGCCACCATTGAAGGCTCAGCCCCATACCTTACGACTGTGATACCGTCGCATGGCTTACTGGTACTTGGCTGAGTGTAGCAGGGCCATGTCGCGCGCTTCGTCGAGTTGGTCTTGCGCATCCTAGTGACAGAAAAAGATTGCACTCGGGTTGATAATAATCAATGTAAAGAAAAGGGGGGATATGAAATATCCATAGTCGGAGATGCTTGGTTCCCTCATTCGTCGTATGCCCTGACCCTCGGCGACCCGTATTCCAGGTCGGTGGGAAGTATTGCCTCGGACCCGTAGACCATGAAGAACGGGGTGAAGCCGGTTGCCTACTGGGGGTCGTCCTCAGACTCCATAGGACCGCCGGGAGCTATGTGACCCACCGGCCGCCGAACTTGTTGAGGCGGTCAAAAATCCGCGGCTTGAGGCCCTGGAGTATCATGCCGTTGGCCCGTTCGACCTGTCCGTTCGTGCGGGGTGTGCTACGGCTAACCAATCCACTCGGATTTGGTGGTCATCGCAAAACTTGAGGAACTTTTTCCTGGTGAACTACGTGCCGTTGTCCGTGATGATGGAGTTGGGGACTCCGAAGCGATGGATGATATCGGTGAAGAATTGTACCGCCTGCTCGGACTTGATCTGCGCAACCGGTCATGCCTCGATCCACTTTGAGAACTTGTCGACGGTGACAAGGAAGTGGGTGAAGCCCCCGGGCGCCTTCTTGAAGGGCCCGATGAGGTCCAGACCCCAGACTGCGAAGGGCCATGTGATGGGGATGGTCTGGAGCACCTGGGCAGGCAAATGGGTTTGTCGCGTGAAGAATTGGCACCCTTCACAGGTGCGCACCACGCGGGTAGCGTTGGACACCGCCATCAGCCAGTAGAAGCCCTATCAGAAGGCGTTTCAGACGAGGGTTCTCGGTGCGGCGTGGTGGCCGCAGGCTCTGGCGTGGATGTCCTGTATCAACACCCTTCCCTGCTCGATCAGAATGCACTGCTGCAGGATGCCGGTGTGGCTCTGCTTGTAGAGCTCTTGGTCGACAATGATGAAGGATTCGGCAAGGCGCGCAATCCTTTGTGCCTCCGTCTTGTCTGTTGGGAGCGACTCGCGGATGAGGTAGTCGAGGTACGAGGCTCTCCAGTCAGGTGGGGGGTCAGGTCCCTCTCCTGGGTTTGTGTTGACCTCCATGACCTCTTGGTTAGAGGGATCGGCCTCCGAGTCCAGGACAGGTGGCGTGTTGTCGACCTCTCCCGGGTCGGCTCCCGAGTCCGGGACAGGTGGCGCGCTGCCGGCCTCTCCCGGCTCCTTGTAGCGAATCGAGGGCTTGTACTGGTCGCTGATGAAGACGCCATCGGGGACTAGCTTTCGGTCGGACGCCGCCTTCGCCAGCTCATCAGCTGCCTCATTGAAATGTCTAGCGATGTGGTTGAGTTCCACACCATCGAACTTGTTCTCGAGCTTGCAGACTTCAGTGCAGTACGCCGCCATCTTGGGGTCGTGGTAGCTCCACTCCTTCATGACTTGCTCGACGACTAGCTGGGAGTCGCCCCAAATGTCCAGCCGCCGGATGCCCAGTTCGATGGCGATGTGAAGCCCATTGAGGGGAGCCTCATACTCAGCGACATTGTGCGATGCAGGAAAGTGGAGGCGGATCATGTACCTCATGCGCACGTCGAGGGGAGAGACGAAGACCAGACCCGCTCTGGCGCGAGCTTTCATCAGTGACCCATCAAAGTACATCGTCCAGTACTCCTGCTTCTCTGGCGCTGATGGCATCTGGATCTCCGTCCACTCTGTGACAAAGTTGGCAAGTACCTGGGACTTGATGGCTGTCTGGGGGGCATACGTGATGCCCTAGTCCATAAGCTTAAGTGCCCACTTCACGATCTGCCCCGTGACGTCCTGATTCCGGATCACTTCGCCGAGAGGGAATGATGACATGACCATCACCGGGTGGGAGGTGAAGTAACGGCGCAGCTTCCTCTTTGTGATGAGGACTGCGTATATGAGCTTCTGGATTTGAGGGTAGCGGGCCTTAAACTCGGACAAGACTTCGTTGACGAAGTATACCGGGCAGTGCACCTTGAGGGTGTGTCCCTCCTCCTCTCGCTCCACCATTAGAGTTGCGCTAACCACCTCGGTGGTCGCCGTGATGTAGAGCAGGAGTGGCTCCCTGTCGGTTGGTGGGACCAGGATCGGGGCCTTCGTCAAGAGGTGCTTGAGACGGTCAAGCACCTCCTGAGCCTCGACGGTCCACACAAAGCGGTCGGTCTTCTTCAGGAGTCGGTAGAGAGGGAGTCCTTGTTCGTTGAGGTGTGAGATGAAGCGGCTCAGGGCCGCAAGGCATCCTGTGACACGCTGAACTCTCTTTAGGTTTCAGATCGGCCCCATATCATTGATGGCCGCTATTTTCTCTGGATTGGCTTTGATGCCGCGCACGGAGACGATGAAGCTGAGCAGCATGCCCCTCGAGACCCCAAAAACGCACTTTTTGGGGTTGAGTTTGATGCGCTTGTCTCTTAGTCTTTTGAAGGCTAGTTCAAGGTCAGGGATGAGATGGTCGCCCTTCCTGGACTTGACCATGATGTCGTCTACGTAGGCCTCAACGGTTCGCCCGATGAGGTCCCCAGAACACTTGAGCATGCATCGCTGGAACGTAGCCCCCGCGTTTTTGAGGCCGAACAACATCTTGACGTAGCAGTAGGGCCCGAAAGGGGTGATGAAAGAGGTCCCAAGCTGGTCGGACTCTTTCATCGCGATCTGGTGGTAACCGGAATACGCGTTAAGGAAGCTAAGGGTTTTGCACCCTGCGGTGGAGTCGACTATCTGATCTATGCGATCAAAGGAAACGGATCCTTTGGGCATGCTTTGTTGAGACCCATATAGTCAACACACATTCTCCATTTCTCATTCTTTTTTCGTACAAGAACAGGATTGGCTAACCACTCGGGGTGGTGCACTTCCTTGATGAACCCGGCCGCCAAAAGCTTCTGGAGCTCCTCACCAATGGCCTTGCACCTCTCCTCGTCGAAGCAGCGCAAGCCTTGTCCCACTGGGTTGGAGCCGGCCTTGATGTTCAAGGAGTGCTCAACGACTTCCCTCGGGATGCCTGTCATGACCGAGGGTTTCCACGCAAAAACATCATTGTTTGCACGGAGGAAGTCGACGAGCGCGCTTTCCTATTTGGGAGATAGGGTAGCGCCTATGCGCACCGTCCTGCCGTCGGTGCTGCTGGGGTCGAGAGGGACCTCCTTGACGCCCTCCGTGGCTTCAAAGGAGATGGCAGACTGCTTGGAGTCAGGCGGATCCTCAGCACTCTCCGCGAGCCGAACCGCGAGGGTCCTCCATGCAAGTGATGGCCGCGGCGTACTCGCAGCACTCGACGTCGCACTCGTACGCCTTCTGGAAAGACGTGCCAACGGTGATGACCCCGTTGGGCCCCGACAGCTTGAGCTTGAGGTAGGTGTAGTTGGGGATGGCCATGAACTTGGCGTAGCATGGCCGCCCCAAGGTAGGTCCCGTGGAAGCCCACCACCTCAAAAGTGAGCGTCTCCTTCCTGAATTTTGAAGGAATCCTGAAAGTGACAGGCAGATCGATCTGCCCGAGAGGCATTGCCCGTTTCCTTGGCATGATGCCGTGGAATGGCGCCTTGCTGGGACGGAGGCGGGATCGGTCGATCCCCATGGCGTCGAGAGTCTCAGCGTAGAGGATGTTGAGGTTGCTGCCTCCATCCATGAGCACCTTGGTGAGGCGCTTTGTGCCAACGATGGGGTCGACGACGAGCGGGTAGCGTCCTAGCTGCAGGACACACTCCGGGTGGTCGGACTAGTCGAAGGTTATGGCGGACCTTGACCAGTCGGGGAAGGTCGGGGTTGCGGGTTCGGCCGCGCAGACCTCGTGGTGTTCCAGCTTTCGACGGCTCTTGGAGTCGTAAGCTGCCGGCCCGCCGAAGATCATGAAGCAGCCATCCACATTGGGGAATCCGTCTTCCTTCTCCTCGCCGTCCTTCTTTTCTTCTTCGGGCTTCCATCTTCGGTCACCCTTCACTGGATTGCCCACAAAGTACCTCTTCATGAGGTTGCAGTCCTTGTAGGCGTGCTTGGCGGGGAACTTGTAGTTCGGGCACGGTCCCTCGAGCAGCTTGTCGGCTGTCCCCGTTTGCACTTGGCAACGGCCACGAGGGGAGCCTCGCACCGTTGCTTGTTCTTCTTCTTCTGCTGGTGGTTGGAGGTGCCCTCGTCGGCGTCCTCCTCCCGCTTTGCCTTGCCCTTGGAGCGATCGAAGATCGCCCCGACAGCTTCTTCGCCCGAGGCGAAGCTGGTGGCGATGTTGAGGAGCTCCTCAGTGGTCCGCAGGCCCCTGCATCCAAGCTCGTGGACTAGGGGCCGGCAGGAAGTTCCTGCCAGGAAAGCTCTGATGATGTCGGCATCCGCGACGTTGGAGAGCTCGGTGTGCTTCCTGGAGAAGCGCCGGATGTAGTCCCGGAGAGACTCGTCCGACCCCTGGCGACAGGTCTGGAGATCCCAGGAGTTTTTGGGGCGCATGTACGTGCCCTGGAAGTTTCCCACGAAGATTTCCTTTAGGTCGTTCCAGTTATGAATCCGACCCGAGGGAATGTGCTCCAGCCAGGCTCGCACCGAGTCGGCCAGGAACAGTGGGAGATTGCGAATAATGAACAGGTCATCATCCGTCCTACTGGCCTGACAAACAAGCCGGTAGTCGCTGAGCCAGAGCTCGAGGTTCGTCTCCCCGGAGTACTTGGCCACATTGGTGGGCTGTCTGAAGCGCGCTGGGAACGGCCCGTTCAGGATGCGCACGGAGAAGGCCTTGGCCCCGCTGGGTTGAGGCTCGAGCTCCGATCTTCTTCGCTGTCGTAGCGGCCACCACGGTGGACGTGGTAGCCATGGTCCCCTCCATCCTTCCTATCCGCGCAGGAGCGCCTCCGTGCGTCCAGGGTGTCGCGGGCGTCGCGGACGGGACCGATGTGCCGGTGGACGGACGGGGCCCCGCCTCCTGCAGGCGGCGGTGTCCGTCGAGCGGGCGCGGCCCGGTTTCCCCCAGGGGGAGGCTAGTGGACAGACTCCCCATGCCTTTCGGGAGGCGCGGTGGGTGCTACCTTGCTGGCATTGTGCCCGCGTCACCGGGACGCGGAGCTCTCCGCCTGCTGGACGGCGGTGCACTCGAGCAGGTTGCGCACCTCTTGGTGAGCTTGACGCTCCTCGGGCGTCGCCGGCTCGAGGAGTCGTCGGAGTAGGGCTGCCGACGCGGCGATGTTCTGGCTGGCGTAGGCGAAAAGTTGAGGGCGATCCTCATCCTCGCAGATGCGCTGTTGGACGTTGCGCGCCCGTTGATGTGCCCTGCCTTCGTTGCGGGGGCACTTGACCTCCTGATTGGGCGCTGCGTGCGCCTCTGGCGGATGTGGCCGCTCCGGGACCTAGGCGAGGGCCCCGGTTATAGCTGCGATGCGCAGTGGGGGAGTGCGCTGCCTCCCTTCGGTGCCGTTGTCGTTGAACCCCTCGGAGTGCGCGTCAGCCATGAAGCACTCGCGCGAGGGGTGGTAGCTCCCGTTGTCGGAGTCAGCGTCGGAGGTTGTTCCCACCACGCCCACGAACTCGTTGTTCGTGCGTGGCATGATCGTGGACCGTGCTAGGAGACGTCCATAAGTCGCCGCGACGTTGTGCAGGCCAATGGGCCACCCCTCCGAAGGAGGCCTCGTGGTGCGCGCCCGACGGCTCACCACCATTCCAACGGTGGAGCCGGAGATGACGGGGTGAGCGGGTAGGACAAGGAGATGGATCAGCTCAATTCCCTCCCCCGTGGCGAGGAAATCCAGGCTCCCGAAGCGGACGTGGGAGCCGGGAGCAATGTTGTTGTCGCTGTTGGCCATCCAAAGCCGGTGATGTACGCACAAAAGTCCCCTACTTGGCGCGCTAACTATTGTTGTCAAGAATAGCAAATCAAAACTACGACAAGTAAATTTGTTTTATGCGCGTAAGGCTCGGATGGTTGCGTGAGAGGACACGGGGGTTATACTGGTTCGGGCAGGAATAGCCCTACGTCCAGTGTGGGGAGCTGCTCGTGTTACTCACGCAGGGTCTGTAGCAGGGGTTACAAACGGGCAAGAGAGGGAAGCTGGTCCCAAGTCTCTGTGGGTGTGCACTGATGCTCGTGAGGAGAGGGTGCAAGTTCGGTTGACTTGAGAGTCGTCCCTGTTTTGGGCCCCCTGGTCCTTCTGTTATAGCGCAAGGAGGACACAGGAGTTACAGATGATCTAGGCGTAAGGAGAAGTAAAAGAGATAAGCGTGTAAGGTAAAGCAGAGCACAGGTGGAAGGACCGAGTCCCCGGGGTCGCCGCCTTCCCTTCCGGTCTCCGTCTCTCGTCAGCGTGGCCGCCTGAGGGGGGCGGCTGTCGTTGGACCCTGTCGACGATCCTCTGGTCGACCGTCATTGCCGAGCGCGCGAGATGCGTGTGTCGTCTGACCGCTGTAGCTAAGCATGATAATGATGTCCGGCTGCCGCAGCTGTGCACATCGTGGGGGACGTTCGACCTCTGTAGCCCTGCATGCTGACCGGGAGGCGTGGCCAACACGTCTCTGCCGCTGGGCCAAGCGTGAAACCGGGTGGCGCTCCCTCCTGTGCTAGGGGCATGGGTAATGAGTGCCCTACGATGAACAGGGGAGGTGGCGGATCAGAACGGTGCTGCTGTAGCCTGTGCGGTCGTGGCTACAGTGTACCGCCCGAATACTGTGGCGGGTCACGCCGAGGAGCGCGGGTGCTTTTCTGCGCTCCAGAGCCACATCGCATTTATGGCGAGGTTGGTGGGGGCCCACGAGACCTGCGCCCACGTCCGTTGATCTGCGCCCGCCCTCGGGCGAAGTGAAGCCCTGTCTGGTAGGCTTGGATGCGTCCGACCCCCTCCGCCCGGGGTCGGGCGAGGCGGAGCCTTGCGGTGAGGGGTCGGGCGTATCCGACCTCAAGATCGTGGGTTGGGCGAGGAGGAGCCTTGCGGCGAGGGGTCGGTTGTATCTGACCTGGGGACCATGGGTCGGGCGAGGCGAAGTGGTATACTCCGTCCACGCCGAGTCGGCAGAGGTCACTGTCGCCGCGGGTGGGCCCGGGCCCTTATGACCTTTGTTTCAGGGGCATAAGGAGGTCATTGATATTTGCCCCCAACACGACTAGTTCCTATCTTTCCATGTAGACTATACTGTTCTGCGCCATGGTCTCCCTGTCAGATGTGTTTCGGTATCCAGCCCCATATTTAGCCTGTCCAAACCTTCTGGTGGACCCATAGATGTATGTACGACAGGTCTATATTATGCTTTTTAATCAAAACCATCAAGTAACATTATACCATTGCTCCAACAAATTCTACAACCACATGTTGTATGCTTTAAATAATATTGAGGGAGCACTTTGTTACTCAATCTTGGAAAACTTTTAGACTTTTTTGTGTGCTTTTAGTGTTTAGAGTCTTTTTCTTATGTCTTTTTACAGAGAAATATGAAGTATGGCACCACCCTTTGATTGTAAACTTGTGGCTAGTTAATTTAGGCTAACTTTTATTTTATTTTAGACCACCTCTATTTCATGTCATGTTATTTTGTTCTTCCACCTCATGCGCAGCATTGCCTTTTTCATGTTGTTTTTATCAAAATCTTTTTCCACCTAAGCCTTCCTATCCGCCCCGCTGAAAACCAAAGCCAACAGAGGTAGGATTAACTTGTGTTGATCACCTTGTTGCACCATTCAGATTGGCCTAAGCTATTTTTTCCTCTGTTCTGACTACACCGTTACCCAGAGCCATCCTAAAACTATAGGTTTTTGCTTTTCATCCAAAAAAATATGCCGTTTCTTTTCCTTTTTTAAAAACCCCTTTAGTTATAATTTATATGCTTGATTTCTCTCTTCAAAATTCTTGTTTCAAGCCAAAAATATAGGAAACCTATGAACCTACCTTGATCCTTGTTAGTTTGGTTGTTGAAGCTTTTCGATGAATGATTTTCTTGTTGACATTTCTTGACTTCTTATGAAGTGACCAGCCTTACTTTGTCATTCTAAGCAATTATTTTTGACTCAACTAATTGCAGAACAACATCAATAGTTTTTCGATCTTGCTAACCTCTGTTTTTGCTAACCCTTTGGCATGTGCATTTGCATTTGTTCCATCATTCATGTGTTAGCTTGGCTTTCTCCTAAAACTTTTTGATGAATGCTTTCATATCTATGTTAATGCTCGTACGGCATTTTCCTTTTGCAATCTTGTGTAAATGTGGTGTTTAGACTTAATTGTAGACATCATCATTCAGTTTATTAAACCTTGATAGCTTTTCACGTAGTCTCCATTTTGCATTGGTTGGTTTATAAGCTTTGCAATACATTTTATTTTTCTTGTTCTATAAAGAGTAATTGATCTTGGGATAAGCATGGTGTTGACCTTGATTAACAATTTTTCTATGGCTATGGAGAATTTTAGCAACCTAATTGTAAGCATGGTGCTTAGAACTTGGTGTAAACATTGTCTTTGTTTATGTTCCTAGCTATCATTTTGCATTCACGCTTGTACTCACGTACACTTATTAGGTTTTTGTTTTTATTTTACTGGAGTATCTATGCCACAAGTTAAAGTCTTAGGGATGTTGCCGGTTTGTTGACGATTGCTTCTACTTCCGACAGTCACCTTGGGGGTAGTTTGTGCACTTAAATTGTTTTGCAGACATAGTGAAGCGCTTTCATGAAAGGAGAAGAAATTGAAAAATAATAAAGGCGACAAAAGTGAAGAAGCATAAATACAAGCTTCGGATGCTAAGAACAAGGATTTCAACAATCACAAATAGCTTCATCTTCTTCTTCCATGCCTAGCATAATGCTAAGCATGGGGAGGACTTGGTGGATGAAGAATACAAGGATCACGGTCGCCGGAAGATGCTCATTTTTCTTCTTCCATGCTAAGCACAATGCTTAATAAACATAGGGAGACTGCGCTACACTTCATTACAAGCATCGAAAGGACAGTAAATTCTTCCTCAACCTTCTCTTTGTCCATCTCTTTCTAAATGCCTGTGAATATAAACCTTCAACCATAGACTCAATACAACCTGTGTATATCTCTCTCCCTATAATAACATGGCTACTAGGAGTACGACCTAGTTTTTGTTTTCTTTAAATTATGATCACCATCACCTTATACTCATCACGATGTTAATAATTTTGGTTTAATCTTGCTTATGGAAAAATGATGAAGGTTGCTACTTGTTTTACCTACACAATGTTGTACATGACTTCATTAATTGCTCTCTGTTTAATGAACTTAAATTGATTAAATACCAACTCTTTTAATTATGGAGGTTAAATGAATAAATTCTAGACCCACAAACTCTATGTTGCTCTTTCATTTAAGTTTCCTGATGACCTGATAACTTGAATTGTTTTTATTTAAAATTATTTTATATGCTATCTACATTTGTGAATCTCTTGCAAAGTTCTACCTACCAGAGCCTATATACATGCATGATCTTTCATGGTGAAACCTATAGATTGCAAACTTATTTTTTGATGAGTTGGATTAAAATTGATTTCTGTGGTTTGAGACTTAGAAGCTGGCCATCTGCTTTGCGTAAACTTTTTTTTTTCTTGCTAGCCTTTTTATCCATGCATTGTGAGTTTCTACACTGCAAATTTCCCAAACCTTGCTGGGCATCCAACCTAAACCCAAATTATCATTTTTGTAACTACCTGCTTAACCACAACCTATTATTGAGTATGAAAAATATTTCGACAAAGATTCAGAAGATTAATCAGTGCCTTTTTAAGAAAATTAAGACCTAGAGGTGTCCACCAGTATGGAGAATAAAAAGCAAAGAAAATAGAGGCTAGAAGGTGCCAGACCGATCGGCCTGAGGTGTTTCCCCCTCTGTTCCCTCTGAAATTTGGTGTGAAAGTCCCTCCAGAAGAATAACATAATTTTTTCTACAGAAGATCGAAGATTTTGGTACTTACATCGGCGGTTTCTCTTTCTTCCTTTTATGCTCGGGGACGAGCATCGTCTAAGCATCGTGGAGGAGTCATCACGTTATCTTTGACTATTGTTGAGTAAAGTACTATGTTGCAAGAAGTTCTGAGGAGCAAAACGAAAAAATGAGCCAAAAGAAAGAAAGAAGAAAGAAGAGAAAAATGAATGAAAAAGAAAAAAATATAATAAAGGAGAAAAATAATAAAATGCTCCTCAGTTCTTTGAGTCTCATTAAAAATTCTCAGTACTCTCAAGATTTTGGATTGACCATATTCATTTTCCAACCATGTGCAATTTGGTAACGAGGACTTCATTTGTGCCTCGGGATCACCCTTTTGCCACTTGCATATGTCCACTTATCTAAATGTGTGTTTCATCCCTCTCCCTCTCCAACATTTATTTTTCATGACCTTTTTGACAAGTCTTAGTAATCCCAATAGACCTTTCTCTTAATTTGATAATATGTTAGATATAATATTTTGCTAGGATTGTTCCTACGTACCAAGATCCACAGAAGCCTTCCACTTTCATATACGAGTAAAATCAGTTGAAAATACTTTAGTATAGGCTTGAGTGACTTGATGAGATGAGTGTTTCCATGAACTTTTGCAAGAGAATTTCACTTATGTTGGATTTCCATCTTTTTGAAAAACTCTTCACGATGGAACAAGGTAAAGGTGTGAAGTTCACTTAAGTTCAAGAGCATTGTATTTATTTTATTATGGCATGTTCTTTACTACTAGTCTATCTTCCATGATGAAAAGTAGCCGGTCACAACTTGAACTTTAAATGCTAAATACTTGAGAGAGCAATGTGTCTCGTTATATATAATTGAGTGCAAGGATGACATCGAAGGGCAATGCCGATTTCTTGATCAAGAAAGTATCCTGGACTTGGTTGAGGACGAGCAATGTTTAAGCATGGGGAATTGTTGATGCTCGTTATTGACACACTTTTAGTGCTATTTAAGTGGTGTTTTCATACATATTCTTATACTAATCCACCGCTTGGCACCTGAAATAACCCCATTTTCACATATGCATTGTATTTTGGAGGACATTCCATTTTTGCAGGAAATTGGACCTAAAAGTATATTTTTCGATAAAGACCCAAACGAGCAACGAACCTGCCAAAAACGAAAGCCAACAGGCTCAGAAAGAGCCCAGCTGATCGGCCTGGTGAAGCCCAAGCTGATCGGCTAGAGGGTCTTCTAGCCTCCTCCGATGCTCATTTTTAGCAAGCACTCCTCCAAGATTACTTAAGGTCTAAGATTGTAAAATTATAGCAAGTATCACTCCGGAATCAAAGAAGATCAAGCAGAGATTTGGAAAGTTATCAAAGATCAATCTCATTCTAAAGCTATCGACGTGCCAGTCCCACATGCATACAAAAATAAGCTTCCACAATATCAAAGGAGACTTGGCGACAAAGTTGGGCTCGAGGGGATAAAAGGATGGCTAGGCCGATCGGCCTGGGGCTTTCCTTGCTCCCCTCACCTTCCTATTTTAGCCACACGTCTTCCAGATAATAGGTATGCCCAAAATTCATTGGCACGGAGGGTCCATCCACCAGAAGTCAACGAATAGAGAGAAACACACCAAAGGGAGCTGAGGGCTGTTGCAAGTCTTTGAGGTTATCTAGGAGATGGCTTAGGCTAGACCCTAGCCGCCATGATCGTCCCTGCGCGGCGAAGCCATGGTGGAGTTCTGGAGCCAAGCCTTGTGATCATCAAAGCTTATGCACACACGACGGTGATATCAATCTAATGTTGTGCTTACTTTGATCTACTATGATGCATGCTTATTCTCGTATGTTTAGCTAGAATATGTTCTTAGTAGGAATAGATGTAATCATTATGATTAGTCTATATCTTGCGGATACATCTTAGTAATGCGTAGGAAGTCGGTGTGATTACCTTTGTGTGTCACTCATATGTTTAGCTAGCATATGTTCTTAGTAGGACTAGATGTAATCGTTGTGATTAGTCTATGTATTGCGGATACATCTTAGTAATGTGTAGGAAGTCGGTGTGATTATCTTCGTGTGGTGACAACATGCGGGAAGGGAAAAGGTCAAATGATTGTGTAATGTTGAGTACGATCGATGGTGAGTATTGTGGGAGTCGTTTGAGGTAAAACTTTAAGAAACCGGAGGCGTTAATACACACTTCACAGTGGTGACTACAAGAAAGTAGGCCGCTTGCGAGCCGTCTTTCTAAGATATGACTCTTTATCAAGGTGCTACATAGATTGGTTACCACTTTGGCTGGAACTACAATAGGAAGACAATATGCTTATGCTACCTTTGGTTGTGTTACCTCATATATATGGATGTGATCTATTTACCCTGTCTATAATACTTACCTCTCGATTGGGTTTACCTTTATATGCAATTCAGGCTCCATGATAGGATTAGATCCGTTTAGCTAGATTGATAACCCTAGTCAGTTCACTGCCGATCCACGGATTGATAAACCTTGGATGGAATACTCTAAGGGAAAACTATAATGATCTGTGCGCTTGCGGTTTACAACTTGGCGTACTAACTGCCGTCAACAGGAGCCTCCCAGCTATTCACCGGATTTTTTTCTTTATTTTTGGCAAAAACAAGTTAGTACCGGTTGGGGTCACCGACCGGTACTAAAAGCCCCTTTAATACCAGTTATTTGGTCCGATACTAAAGGACACCCTTTAGTATCGATATAGCAGTACCGGGGTACCGAAGGGGGTTTGGGACGGGTCCTAAAGGCCGATTCCCCCGGCAGTGTAAATTTTCTAAATTGGAAACTAGTTTTGTAAAAATTGTAAAATAACAAATATAAACAAACTCCCTCTGTTATTTGACAATTTTGAGTTTTGCCCTATCACTTTGATAAGGTACATTGTAAAAAAGTGATAAATACGATAGTATCGGGAGCTGTACCATTAAAAGTACCTTAGGCGTACTGTATACTTGCTTATGTATTTGTTAAAAATCGATGGATAAGCACAACACGACATCAATAAAATTGTTTTCAGAACTTCTAAGAAACAACAGTATGAATTTTTTTGTCCAGAACCTCTAAGAAATAACAGTATGAAACTATGCATTATTGGAGGTGTTGACTCTACATTTCGATTTAATGATAAAGCTATCATATAATGGAACTTTCTTATTAGCGCGGTAGCACCTTCTTCTTGGCCTTAGAGAATTTTCCATGCTTCCCTTACTAGGGCAGCCCAACTACATCCTGGCAGGCTTCCCTCGGTCCGAACGGATCTGAGCGGCCATCTCGTCCAGCTACCGAGCCAAGCCTAGGATAAGATTATTATTGCATGTTTTCATGATTGGAGAGCATAGTACATTTTTCAGATTTACAAATCTTGTTTCTCCACCGGATGCAAACACTCAAGGAATGTCACACTTCCGTTGACGGTCAAAATTGATAGATCTAGACAAACTGATCTCCAAATCGGTCCGACCGGACCAGTTTGGGAAAAAATCCTCGAATGCAAATAGAACTTCACCATTGTGTAGTTCTCATCGAGACGATCAAAATGCATATGTAGAATATCCGATTCGGAGTTCGGATGAGGGAGTTATGACCTTAGGAAGATCTGCACCCAGGAAAACTGGTCAGACCGGTTTGCCAGGGCGGGTCAGACCGGTTTGTCTATGTAGTTCGCGTTAGGAGTTGTATTTCAACGTGAAATTTGTAAGGATTTCTAATCCTAATAGGGCAAGACCCCCTCCCTATAAATATAAATTGAAAGGCTATGGCTGATTGTATTGAGTATATTAGGTAAGTTCGGATATAGTTAGTTTAGAATTGATTGTAATCTAGGAGAGACTACTTGCCCTCCAAACTATGTACTCTTATTAATCAGTCCAAGGAGCTCAAGCAATACATCCCACGCAATATACACAATCTTACATAGTATCACGAGTCTAGATTCAAATCGTAGACCTTCGACTTCCGTTGTCCTCGCACTACCTCCGGGGAGATCGATCTCCGCCAGAAACAGCGCCCTCGTAGGATGCGCGGCCGATCCCCTCGATCCGTCGCGCCATCGTGGTCAAGTAGCAGCAAGGACACCTACCTCTCCTGTGGCCGCATCGGCCACGTCGGGTAGCCTCCCGCCGCATCCAGGATCCGCTGCTGCCTTCGCCGTCCTCGTCGTCCCCTCCGTACATTGACGCCGGGGTCAGGCCGGGCCGCCGCGCCGGCACTTCAACTGCCTTGAGCGCGCAGTGGGGATGCGGGGGTAGTGAAGGCCGTCAGGCCCTCGTGCCGTACGGGTGACGGGGTGCTTCTCCGCGCATCTCCGACGCCCGAAACGCCGGGCTGTGCTGCTCTTCCTCGTGCGGTCGGACGCCATATCCTGCAACTCCTACATCCTCTGTCTTCCTTGTTTGTGCCTGCCTACGGATTGACCGGACAAGAGGGAAAGAAGATAAGGGGCTACAGGCTACGTGCACCCTGTGATGGGCTGGGTTTCTGCTACGAGCACCTAGTGCTCTACGTGAAGCTTCGTCCTATTGCTGCTGCTGTTTTTTGCATGATCAGAGATCAGGTTTGCGTCGGCCTGTCATCCCGTCGTCGCTTCATCGTCAACACTCTCGAGGACGAGGTTGTCGTTGCGCCCTCGAGGGCTGCAGTGGCAACGCTCGTGATCAAGCCATCCTCGCCGGCATCGTCGCCTTTTCAAGCGGTGGCGCCACACCCATGCTGCTGGTTCTCTGGCTCTTGATCCGAGTCCGTGTCTATTGCCATACGCTTGCGAACACCGCCGCCGATGTTGCTGAAGGAAGATGCATTTGCGCTCTTTAGCTGCATCATCTACCATCGCAGTTGGCTCATCGTCCTGCTAAACCTGTCAGCAAGAAGCAGATTTTGTATATTCAGGCGCCTTCGCTGACGCTTCGGACCCGCACCCTTCTCCACGGCTTCGACCACGTCCACCTTGACCTCGGCTACTTCGGCACTAAGGGGCTACCATCTGCTTGACAAGCCTCTTCGGCTCCCATTCCAGCCACAACATCTGCGGCGCATCGACGGTTGCGACTGCATGACAAGCCTCTTCGGCTCCCATTCCAGCCACAACATCTGCGGCGCATCGACGGTTGCGACTGCAGGGGGATGTCATCTCTTCGGCTTATTCTCTAGTCTCATCGTGTGCGTGCTCCTGTTGTGATTGTGGGGGGATGTTAGAGTATATTAGGCAACTCCAGATATGGTTAGTTTAGGATTGATTGTAATCCCGGGATAACATTTCTTATCTTTAGGAGAGGCTACTTGCCCTCCAAGCCATATACTCTTATATAATTAGCCCAAGGGGCTCAAGCAATACATCCCACGCATTATACACAATCTTACAGATTGCATATATGCAATCGATCAAAATATATCAATCTACTATTTTGCACCTTTTACCTTTTCCTCTTTGCCCAATCTCTCTCAACCCATCCTGTTGTTCTTCTTTCGTCTCTACAATGTTTGAGGACATTCTATGTGGCCTGCCGACCCTTGCCCCAACGGGGTCCCTCCTGTGAGAGCATTCGTTGGATCTTCGCGCGGGCTCTCCAGTGAATGCGGTTTAACCAGTTCTGACTGGTTTGGTACAGAGATGCTGCAAGGAGCTCATCTGAGCACTGCATCAGTATTTGAGGCAGCCCGTTTCTGCGTCAACAACTTCTTTAGGCCAATTTCCTTGACTAGGCAACAGTTTACAACTCGCCCTTCAGATTGGCAATTTAAACTAAAATCATCCTTTGTTATGGCGACTTTAATAATTCTCCATCAGTCTAGGCAACTTAAGACTAGAGATGTAAATTTTCTAAATTGGAGACCATTTTTGTAAAATTGTAAAATGGTAAATATAAAAAAAATCAATGACAAGGTGAAGTATTTTGGTATGTCATTCACTCATTTGTCCCGATTTTGCAGCAGTTTGTAATGTGCTGTTGGCCTTGCATTGTGTGGCACAATCGATTAGCTATTACTCTTCCTCTTAAAAAAGAGTTAGTACATGCACTACTTCCGCTGTTTATATTTGGACACAAAATATAATATATTTGGTCCACTTTTGTAGGCACAATACGAAATTGTTTTCAGGACTCCGATCTTTTATGAAACAACAATACAAAACTATGTATCGGAACTTCGGAAGGATTGACTATACACTTCGTTTTAGTAATATTTGTGTAACATGACAGTTGGATAAAACCATTATATAATGTATTCGAATTAGCATTATTGGCTCGGTAGCGCCTCCTTCTTGGCCCGTGCTTCTCTTGTTATAAAGTTTGTAACGTGTAAACATGCATGTAATCTGGTAACATGGAAACCTATCATGGCGCTAGGATTGATTGTTAGTTGCCTTGTAAATAGGATCTGTTAGGATCCTGCGCCTAGAAGGTTCCATGGGTGCATATATGTACTGCTACGGATGGGGCTGTTTCATCTACGGATGGGGCTGTTTCATCCACTTGATTCAACACGCAACATCGTCGGAAGTCCCTGACGTTCAACACGCAAGTCCTGCCCTCTGTCTTTTACATGGTAATCAGAGCCAATTCCATCTGGATACACCTCGCCGCAATGTCGTCCTCTTCAGCCCTCCTGCCCAACCCTCTCTCGGCTACGGCCATCACCAAAAAACTCACCAGGACCAACTACCCCACCTGGGAGGCTCAGGTCCTCTCGGCTGTCAAAGGTGCTCACGTTTATGGGCACCTCACTGGATCCATGGTGGCACCAGAGAAGGAGATTGCGGACAAGGAAGCCAAGCAAGTTCTGAACCCGGCGTTCGAGGAGTGGGAGACCCGGGATCAGCAGATTCTCAGCTTCCTCTTTGCTAGCGTTTCCAGGGACATCCTCAGCCACATCGCCAAGTCCAAGACGGCACAGGCTGCATGGGCAAAGATTGAGGCGATGTTCGCCTCACAGACCCGCGCTCGCTAATACCAAGAAAGGTAATCTTTCCGCTACTGAATATTTCACTAAGATGAAAGGTTTCAGTGATGAGATGGCGGCAGCGGGGCGATCTATCACCGACGACGAGCTGGTTGAGTACATTCTCACCAGATTGTCTGCGGAGTATGAGTTGCTGGTTACCTCTCTCGTTATGAGGGTGGAATCGGTGACGCTTGATGAGCTGTATGCACAGCTCCTCAACTTTGAGACCAGGATGGGTCTGGTCCATGGCGGCGAACAGACGTCGACCGATCTGGCCGGTCGCGGAGGCAGGCGCGGTTCAAACCGTGGCCGTGACTCCACACGTGGGCGTGGTTGCGGTCCTCCCAGCACTGGAGGCCGTGGTCGCGGCCAAGGATTCAACACCAACAGTCAGCAACGCGGCAGCTTCAACAACAACAAGAAACGTGACAAGCCAATCTGCCAAGTGTGCGACAAGGAGGGGCACACTGTCCTTCGTTGTTGGTACCGGTTTGATGAAAACTACACAGATGAGAAGATAGGGGCGGCGGCTTCAAGCTCCTACAACATCGACAACAACTGGTACACAGACACTGGTGCCTCTGATCACATCACTAGCAAACTTGAGAAGCTGGCGGTTCGTGAGAAGTACAATGGAGGAGATCAGATCCACACTGCGAGCGGTGCAGGTATGGCAATTAGTCACATTGGTCAGTCTATGATTACTACCCCTAGCCGTAATCTTCGTTTGAATAATGTTCTGCATGTTCCTGAGGCACACAAAACACAAAAATCTTATATCAGTTCATCGTTTCACATCTGACAACTCAGCATTCATGGAATTTCATCCAAATTATTTTTTGGTAAAGGATCTGGACACCAAGAAAATTCTGCTTAAGGGTCCGTGTCGGCGCGGACTGTATCCACTTCCTTCCACTTCAGCAATAAAGTAGGCCTTCACCGTGTCCAAACCATCTCTGTCCCGGTGGCATGAGCGTCTGGGTCATCCTGCATCTCCGTCAGATTGTCAGTAATAATGAGTTGCCATGTACCTTTGATTCCAGTCATGAGTATCTGTGCGATGCGTGCCAACAAGCCAAAGCACATCAATTACCATATCCCATATCCACCAGTGAGTCTAGTGCACCTTTAGATTTGGTTTTCTCTGATGTGTGGGGCCCTGCTCTTGAGTCTGTTGGTCGCAAACAATATTATGTGAGTTTTATTGATGATTACAGCAAGTTTACATGGATTTATCTTATAAAGTTTAAGTCTGAAGTATTCCAAAAATTTCATGATTTTCAGAACCTTGTTGAGAGGTTATTTGATCGAAAGATCAAGGCTGTCCAAACGGATTGGGGTGGTGAATATCAGCGACTTAATTCTTTTTTTACCAAGATTGGTATTTCGCATTTAGTGTCATGCCCGCACGCCATCAACAGAATGGTGCTGCGGAGCGAAAACATCGACATATCGTTGAGGTCGGGCTTTCCCTTCTCTCCCATGCATCTATGCCTCTGAAGTTTTGGGATGAAGCCTTCATAGCCGCAACATACTTAATTAATCGCCTGCCAAGCAAAGTCATTGCCTCCTCCACGCCTCTAGAGCGACTATTTCATCAAAAACCAAATTACTCAGCCCTCCGTACATTTGGGTGTGCTTGTTGGCCAAATCTCCGACCATACAACACACACAAGCTTCAATTCCGATCCAAACAATGTGTCTTCCTTGGCTATAGTGTCCTTCACAAAGGATTTAAGTGTCTAGATGTATCTTCTGGACGGGTATACATTTCTTGTGATGTAACATTTGATGAAAAAGTGTTTCCCTTTGCAAAGTTGCACCCTAATGCAGGCGCACGGCTAAGGCCAGAAATTCTCCTGCTTCCGTCCGAAACAACGGCTAATCCTGGGGCTAGTGACATAGCTGATCAATCCACTAATGTGCCAGTTAGCATTGATAAAAATTTTGAGCGCAGGAACTCTGGATATCAAGAAAATCCAGCATCAAATAATACCTCTACCGGCCGCACGGAGTTCCAGGAGGATTCGGTGGAGACCAACGATGCAACACACTCTACGCCCGGTTCTGCGTCTGCGCCAACATCCCCCTCGGGGTCGCGGCATGAGATTCACGAGCCCTCACCTGGCCACGCGTTTTCTCCGTCTGGCGAACCCGGGGGCGCCACGCCTCCTTCGCTCTCGTGTGTGGGCCTTGATGGCGGGTCGCTCGCCGAATCTGCGGGTGCCACAGCCTCGCCACATGACGACGCTGACGGCGTAGGCGTCCAGGATCCTGCGTCATCCATGGATGCGACAGGTGCGTCGGGGGCTCAGCTTCCAGGGGAGATCTCCTCGCCAGGATATGCCGTGCCGCTAGATGCTGTGCACCGCCCTACAACGCATCTTCAACAGGGCATCAGAAAACAAAAGGTATACACCGATGGAACCATTCGTTATGGATTACTAACTTCCACTGGTGAACCTTCTGATCTTGATGAGGCATTAGCAAACAAGAATTGGAAAGAGGCCATGAACTCTGAGTATGCAGCACTAATGAGGAACCAGACATGGCATTTTGTTCCACCGCAGAAAGGAAGAAATGTAATTGGGTGCCAATGGGTTTACAAGATTAAAAGGAAGGCTGATGGGACTTTGGACAGGTATAAAGCTAGGCTAGTAGCTAAAGGATTCAAACAGAGATATGGCATCGGCTATGAAGATACGTTTAGTCCAGTTATTAAGGCAGCGACAATCCGTGTTATCCTATCGCTAGCTGTCTCATGTGGCTGGTCCCTTCGGCAGTTGGACGTACAAAATGCCTTCTTACATGGTCTCTTAGAGGAAGAGGTGTATATGCATCAGCCTCCAGGTTTTGAAGACCCAGAGAAACCAAATTTTGTATGCAAGCTAGACAAAGCACTGTATGGGCTCAAACAGGCTCCGAGGGCTTGGTATTCTCGCCTCAGTGACAAGCTAATTCAGTTGGGATTCCAGGCGTACAAGGCTGACACTTCACTGTTTTACTTTAGCAAGGGAGGCATCACAATGTTTATACTTGTCTATGTCGATGACATCATTGTTGCAAGTTCAAGTGAAGCAGCCAAAACTGCCTTACTTCAAGATCTTAAAGGTGAATTTGCTCTTAAGGATCTCAAAAGTGCGTGATGGCATTGTTCTCACTCAGGAGAAGTATGCGTCAGACTTGTTAAAAAGAGTCGGCATGGGAGATTGTAAACCGGTAACCACACCTCTCTCTAGCAGTGAGAAGTTATCTTTGTTTGAAGGAACTCCATTAGGTCCAAGTGATGCAACAAGGTACAGAAGTGTCGTTGGGGCATTACAATACTTGACTCTCACTAGACCTGATATTGCATTTGCCGTAAACAAGGTGTGCCAATTTCTCCATGATCCGACTACAACACACTGGGAGGCGGTAAAACGAATTTTGAGATATGTGAAACAATGTACCAAGCTCGGTTTGAAGATTCACAGGTCGGCTTCTACTCTAGTTAGTGCTTTCTCTGATGCTGACTGGGCTGGCTGTGTTGATGACCGAAAGTCCACTGGAGGCTTTGCAGTATTCCTAGGCGGAAATCTTGTATCATGGAGTGTAAGGAAACAACCCACAATATCTCGCTCTAGTACAGAAGCAGAGTACAAAGCGATTGCCAATGCCACAGCTGAGGTAATATGGATACGGATATTATTACATGAGATAGGGGTTAAAGCACCTAGAGCAGCCAGATTATGGTGTGATAATTTAGGAGCTACCTATCTGACAAGCAACCCAGTGTTCCATGCTCGAACAAAACATATTGAGGTGGACTATCATTTTGTGAGAGATCGTGTGAAGCAAAAGCGACTTGAGATCGACTTTGTGTCTTCTAAAGATCAGATGGCGGATGGATTCACCAAGGCTTTGCCGGTTCAGTTAATGGAGAACTTCAGGATCAATCTCAACTTGACCAAGTTGTGATTGAGGGAGGCTGTTAGAAGTAAAGTTTGTAACGTGTAAACATGCATGTAATCTGGTAACATGGAAACCTATCATGGCGCTAGGATTGATTGTTAGTTGCCTTGTAAATAGGATCTGTTAGGATCCTGCGCCTAGAAGGTTCCATGGGTGCATATATGTACTGCTACGGATGGGGCTGTTTCATCCACTTGATTCAACACGCAACATCGTCGGAAGTCCCCGACGTTCAACACGCAAGTCCTGCCCTCTGTCTTTTACATCTCTTAAGAGGGCAGCCCAACTCATGGCAGTCTTCCCTGCGTCCGAACAGATCTGAGCGGCGATCTCGTCCAGCCGACGAGCCAAGTTTTGATCTTCCCCGACCAATTTCTCGCACGCCGTCGCACATTCCGACAGAAGGGCATCCCGCAATTCTATGGCCTTGGGTTGCTGCTGCGAGTTCGGACGATCAGTAGCGTGTGAAACGGGACCTTCTTCTAAGTCTGTACCTGGCGCTGAGAATGTGTGTGTATCTGTTGGTGCTTGCAGTTCTGTTTGTAGCTGAAGTACATGCCTGAGCACCTGCAAGACCAACAGGTTAATCAGTACTCTGACTGTGTCACACCGTGCACATGCGATGCAAATTTAACAAATGACGACACAGGGATCGTAGTACCTTCGGCATCGCATTGGTCACGGCTTTCTTCAGATACTCGAGACATTCATCATCGTCCTTGGATTCTCTAGGAGCGTCCATGTCCATAAGCCGTCTTACAAGGATCAGCGATTCCAACGCTACCTTGAACCGGTAGGTATGGTGGAGCTGCAGGAGGTCGGGGTCCAGAGGCGCCGTGATCTTGGCGAGCAGGCCCGGGGCGCTTCTGATGGCCCCGAGGTTGCCGCTGTTGGCGGCGAGGTTCCGGAGGATTCGCATGCCCTGCAGCACCGGTACCTCCTCCCTCCTCAGCTGGGGCCTGGAGGGAGAGGCCTCGTGGTCGAGCAGGGACGCGATGCATCGCATCCCTCCGGGAAACTGATCCAGGTAGATGTCGCCGGCGAGGTGCTCCAGTATCCTCGCGGCCCGCAGCCGTGCCTCAACACCATACGGCATCGTGGCGTCCAGCGTCCGCAGCAGCTTCCAGACAGTGCTGGGTTCCGACACGAGCAGCCGCTGCACCACGAGAGTACGGATCGGCCCCTCCTTCTCCTTCATCAGGAGGGTGTCGAGGATCCTTATCCCGGAGAGGTACCTGTCAGGCGAAGTGGACCCCATCAGGTCCGAGGCGTACGTGATCAGGTTCGTGCCTCTAGCAAAGGAAGGGTTCTTCTCGCATCCAGCCATGGTGTCATGGAAGTAGTCCAGGGCTGACTGGACAGCGTCTCCTTTGAAGTGGTAGCGCTCCAACGTTGCATTCACAAAAACTTGTTCCCTCATAGAAATGGAGAAGATGGCCCTGTAGCATAGGAGCGCGCCCTGCACCAGAGCCAGCGAGTAGAGGACAACCAGTGCTGGCCTCAGGTTCGCCTTGTTGGGATCCCCGTCGGCCTCGGCATAATCGTGCTGTATTAGACGCCACAGCGAGATCCCGGTGGAGATGTACAGCCCAAACACGTAGACAGCACCAAGAGGGAGCAGTATAACAGCAACAACCAGTACTTGCAGCAGCGTGGCAAATCCCACTGCCATCATGATCATCACCGCCGATAATGATTCAGCTTCAGCTTCACAGTTGACCATCGAAATCATTAAACCCATCAAGCTATACAAAATATTACGTAGCTTCTCTTTCAGAAAGACATTGAAGACCCTGTCAATTAGATTATTAGGACAAGCACAAATTAAGTGGCGATGTCAGGGAACCATACAAAAGTATAGGAAAAATATACATGAGTAAAGTGCATTCGTGGTTCCTCAACCTTTTCCGGATTCTTACCAATGTTCATAAACTCTCCAAGTATTTAATGACATTAAACTTCCTAAGTGGTTCACTCCAAGTAAGAATCAGGGTTCGTAATTGGACCTTGAGTGAACCACTAAAAAATTTTGGACTCTATTTGGATCCACCCAACTTTAGCTAAAGTTTAGGAGCTTTGTTTTAGCTAGCTAAAGTTTATCTAAGCTAAACTTTAGCTATGGCTGTTTGGATCCTCAAGCTAAATGATAGTTGAAAAGGTATTTGTCTATCCTATCCTTCACTTCCACTTTAAATACTTTTCCCGAGGAAGGTGGAGGGTTAGTTTGACCTTTTATCACTTTACATGTGTTTAGCTAGGTTCAACTAGCTAAAGAAATTTTTAGCCAGCTAAAATTTAGCTATGCAGCAGGTTCTCGGAAGCAAAGTACGCATGCGAATGGTGAGATTCCCAATCCCTTAGATCCGAATTTCATAATTGCACAAAATCCAACTCTTTACTTGCATAAATCTGTCAACGATAATGACTTGTGGCCTTATCATGTATGGCTCCATGTCACAATGGCAGCTTACGTATTTTTACTACTCCCCCGTACTAAGGTAATAAATCAATTTCTAGTCAAAATTTTTGTTCCAAAGTAAATTCATTTGTAGGCTTATTCGTCACTAGCCTGCCTAAACCATTTTATTGATTTTACACACCGCAGACATATTCATCCAATAGTAACTCAGTTACGAGTTACGTCACAAAGTTCGGCACGACCTAAATAAGAGTTACTTTTGAAAAATTAGTTCAGAATAGGTTATTAAAATACTAGTTTAAAAAGGATTGTCTCCCAGAGTCCTCTCCATCTCATTTCGAGTCTGAGCTTAAAACTTGATCTTCTCTGCCTCCACACTTATGGTGATCGTCACATGGTCAGGAAGTGAGCCTATCTCACTGGTTAAGGTGAGAGGTGTGGTCATGCATATAAATAAGTTATGTACAAGGTTGAGAAGCAACATCTTGTTCATGATCAACCACTTTTATTGATAAAAATTAAGAATTATTAACTGGAAGAAATTGGCATGTCCATCTACTTTTCTTAATACATTATTGTTGTAACATCTGGACTCTATGTGCATCAATTTGCCAAGTTATTTCACTAATTTACAATGTTGGACCAATCTGCATTCATCTGTTATTGTACTAAATTGAGCATTTTACAAGTTGTTGCATCCTACTTGACAAGTTGTTGTATATTGAGTATAATTTACTCTTCTCTGAACCCTTGGCAGGTGGTACCGGGAGAAAAGTTAAGAGTGATAAATCACTACTCTCTCTGGAACCTTGTCGATCGAGCCGGTGGCTAATAATAGACCGGCCATCGATGGTATCTTTCAAGAACGAGAAGGGTTTTCTGGTAAAGATGCACTTAGCCAGGCTATATGGTTCCACGAGTTGGTTATAGTGAAAACGTGAGGTCTGGGCCATAAAATTGCTGCCAGCAAAATTGTAGATCGGCAAGCTAAAGGGCTTGTTTGGCAGCACGCATGAGCCTTCAGCCAGGCCCAGACGGTGCAGGTGCTCTTGATTGGTAGCTTGGAGAGGATCACGGCCAAGTTCAGCTGATGCAAATGAGGCCTTTCAGCCTACACCGCGTGGGATCCGGCCGCGTGGCGCGCCAAGATGGTGCCCGTGGCAAGCTTAGTGGCGGCATCTCGCCCGGCGTGTGGTGGTGCTTAAACGGTGGGGAATGTGCTGAGAGATGGAGGAAGAATAGAGGAGGAGGAAGACAGTGGTAACTTTATCCCATCCTCAATCCAAGGTAAGCCTACTTCCTTGTGCAGCCCACCAAACAAACTCGCTCAGTCAGCACCATGAGATGCAGATTTGCCAATCCATATCTCTGCACCCTATGAACCTAGCCCGTCTGGCTGAAGCTTGGCTCATGAGCTTGGCTGAGGCGCTGTAGGCTGCCAAACGCGCCCAAACGCGCCTAAAGTTACTGTAGAACCTGTCGAGTGAATCTTGGTAACATGATGTTGGGAGGGAAGACCGTACCTAGGCTACCGAAGTACCGGGTATAATGAAAAGTAATGAGGTACGTATGGATAAAATGATAATTACTTTCATTTAATTATGCTTCAGTAATTAAATGCCGAGGAGACTAACCCAGTAGTTTGTACAAGCGTAATTACGGTGAGAGCCCAAAAGTCCTTCTCCTGTAGGAGGGAGACAAAACCACCAAGGAGGACGACGGTGGTCCATGTAAGCACTAGGTAGCCTAGCCCCCTGATGGCCATGGATACATAGCCCATAAACATGGCGTAGCTGTTGATGACTTCTCCATGGCAGAACTCGTCAAAACCGCTGTACAGAAAAACAGAGCAAAAGCATAAAAGACGAGAAATACAGTATATGCTCCCATTCCATTCATCGAAGTAACAACTGGGACAGCCGATCTCACCAATCAATATAGGGCCAGCACATGTTCAACTACGACCAGCCAGAAATCTCACGCGCCTTCCCTCTTCCCGCTGTATCTACAAATAAATCGTCCCTTATTCTTGACCAATGCAATGGCCAGCGCTCTTACGTTCATATATTGATGGTTGGAAGAAAAGCCGAAGTTTAGTGGTGCCGCGGCAAGAAGCAAGGAACTAATTAAAGAGCAAAGATGCCCCCGCCTTCACCCAAAAAAAAAGGCAGAAGAGGGAAGGGAGGAAAAGGAGTAAGAGGAGACAAGCAAGGTATGTGATCCGATCCGGTTGTCACAGGCATTAAAAAGTAGCTGCCAAGCAAGGTATGTGATCCGATCCGATCCGGTTGTCATAGGCATCCAGGGCCTAAATTTTAGTGGGCTAAAAATTAGCACCTACTCCAAACATTTGATTAAGGGGGTGTTTGGATACTAGGTGCTAAACTTTAGCATTGTCACGTTGGATATTTGGATGCTAATTAGAAGGACTAAACATGAGCTAATTATAAAACTAATTGCAGAACCTTGTGCTAATTCGCGAGACGAATCTATTAAACCTAATTAGACTAATTAGGCTTAATAGATTCGTCTCGCGAATTAGACTCCATCTGTGCGATTAGTTTTGTAATTAGCCTATATTTAATACTTCTAATTAGCATCAAACATCCGATGTGACAGATGCTAAACTTTAGTGGGGTGTATCCAAATTAGCCAACCTGAAACTAAACTTTCATTAGCCCTCCAAACCCAATTAATGAGGCTAATTTTAGACACAAATGCCAAAACACAAAAAATACCCTCCTACTCAAATCTTACCATTTTCTCTCCCAAACCTCCTAAGGATATAATGTAATTTTACCGATAAATAAGCTAAAAATGAGCTCTGACTCCAAACAAAACATGACTAATTTTAGCCAACTAAAATTCAGATGTCTAAATTTTAGACTGGGCTAAACTTTACTTTAGTTTTAGTTTTAGTTTTAGTCCAACCAAACAACCCGTCCGTTATAAGGATTTCAGAACAAATTTAACATTGAGAAAAATCATCGTACACGTCATTTAATTACAATCCACACAGCTTATGGTTTACTTATAATATTGTCCATGTTCGCATAAAAGAGCATAATAGTCCTTAACAGGTTATGTGTAGCACTAAACACTTATTCAAAAATTTCATAGACCCACACGTCAGATTTTTTAAATCAAAAGCCCTTCCCCCAACATCCTCTCTCTCTTAGCCTCTCCTAACATGTTGCTCACCCCGCTCCGGCCGCACTGGTGTAGTGGTCCACCTCGTCCCATGCTCCCACTCTGCAGGCGCCCCGGCGCACTGCAGTGCGGCTTTGCCCACCTGCGCCTGCACCCCCAGCTCAGCATATGCTAGCGCCCTGGCGGCTATGCCCCGACCTCGCGCCAGCGGCCACCCTTCGCTCTACGCCTCCACCTAACATGCGCTGGCGACCCCTACACTACCCCGCGCTACCGAATCCTGGTCTCGCCCCATCCCTGCTTAGCCTTGCAGGACGTTGCGGCTGGGCTCAAGCTCCGATCCAGCAAGGAGGGCCGGTGATAATCCGCGCCTAGGGCACCTACATTGGTAGAGAATAGACCTTCCATCCAGCGTAATATGTCTCAGTCATTTTTGATCCGGGACTAAAGGAGCTTTAGTCCCGGGTCAAACGGCCACCACCGACGGCTAGGGTCAACAAGAACTTTAGTCCCGGTTGGTAATATCAACCGGGACTAAAGAGCCCACTTTAGTCCCGGTTGTAACGGCTAGTGGGGATGAGAAAATCTGGTAGGGTGTTTAGTCCCTGTTGAAAACACCAACTAGGACTAAATGCCGTCCATTTAGTCCCGGTTGTTAGCCCCGGTTGGTGTTATCAAATGGGACTAAACGTCTCGCCTATAAAAGTCAGTATCTTCCTCCCCGAGCCTGAGCCACTCGGACCGATAGCTTTGGGCTCCTTCTCCATGGCGAGCAAGCAAGCTTAGGGAGGTGCTGCCCGATTTTTTTCACATTTTTGTGGGGATTTCACTCATCCAAAATATTGTAAAGGTTAGCTACTTCATCCTCCCTTCATTTATTATTATTATGCTTTGTTTTATGCTTTAAAGATAGAGAAAAATGAGTTTTTTTAGAATGAGGGAGAATGTATACATGTTTTTAGCTAGAATTTAATGGATAGTTTGCTTGTTATATATGATTTGTATTAGATAAATATCTTGATCAATATTAGGTATAGGAAAAAATAGAGTAAATGTGTTTTGAATATTTAGTCATTGCAATAAAATTGAGGTAAATAAACTGTAGGTGTAAGAAATAGAATTCGGTTATTGCTACAATTTTTTTGGATACTTTGCATGTTAAATTAGAGTGACATAAAAATTACACCGGTCAACTTAATGCTACAATTGTGGAACAGGACAACAAAGATACACTAAAGACTACAGACGCTCCATAGTGGACTTCACGGAGTCAAGAATCTAAAAATAATGGTATTACAGAAGAACTTTGAGTCCACAAACTTAGGCTGAATATCATAAAAGAATCTTGAAATAGTTTTCCAAACGCCTTTTGGAGTCACATTCTCATAATAGAACTAAGGAGCCCAATAGCCTGTTTAGGCAGAGATTCACTGACCTTGACCCATCAGCTTTTGGTTGATTTTGGCTTGCCAAAATAGCCATGCTCAGTGAACATATCTTTTGCCTGGACAGGTTATTGTGTGCCACCATACTTCTATTATGAAATTGTGGCACTTGCTCCAAAAGACGTATGGACAATTCTATCAAGATTTCTTTACCATATTCAGCTCGAATATGTGGACTTGAAGATCTTTTGTTGTACCATTATTTTCTGGTACTGGAGGAGTGGAGGTGACTCTCCATAGACTTCGAAGAAGATTGAGTCATGTGCAGAGATGGCTTGGAGGGCGAACATTCTGCTATGTAGTACCATTATTTTAGGATTATTGACTACATGAAGTCCACTATGGAGCATCTGTAATCCTTAGTGTATATATATCTTTATTATCTTATTCCAAAATTCTAGCATTTTTTTTTGTCGACCTAGTGAATGATATGAAGGTTGATTGGTGTAATTTTCATGTGAATTGTTTTTATCTTTATGAATGTTGATTGGTGTAAATTATCAATATTGATCAAGTTCTTTATCTAATACGAAGACCTATGTCCATTTTCACGTAATACGATGCAGATGGACCGGCAATGGATGTATAACGCAGACAAACGGACCAAGAAGTTTGTTGATGGCTTGCATTATTTTCTCAAAGTGGCCAAAGCTAACAAGCTAGAGAAGGGATTCATATGTTGTTCATGCTTCCAATATAATAACAAGAAGGACTACTCTTCCTGGAGGACTCTTCACAGCCACTTGTTTAGATACGTTTTCATGCCTAACTATTTGGTTTGCACCAAGCACGATGAAAGAGGGGTTATAATGAAAGACAACGAAGAAGAGGAGGATGAACATTCCGGACTGGGCTGCAGGCCAAGCTTTTGCAGATACTACAATGGGCGAGGTTGATGAAGAAGAGTTTAAAAAAGACGGTCCTGTTGATGATCTTGGTCAGGTGCTATGGGATGCACAGAAATATTGCGAAACTGAGAAGGAATCAGAAAAGTTGCAGCGCATGATAGATAATCACAAAAAATTATTGTACGCAGACTGCAAACAAGAGCATAAAAAACTGGGTACCACACTGGAAATGCTGCAACGGAAGGTAAAAAATGGTGAGTCTGATAAGGCATTTAAGGGGATATTGAAAATTGTAAAGAACATGTTTCCCGAGAATAATGAATTATCGTCCACAAGATATGAAGCTAAACAGGTTGTTTGCCCTCTAGGATTGGAGGTTCAGAAGATACACGCATGCCTTAATGACTGTATCCTCTATCGTGATGATGAATACGAGAAATTGGAAGCTTGTCCTGTGTGCGAAGCGCTACGGTATAAGATCAGGCGAGATGATTCTAGTGATGTTGAGGGGCAGCCTCCCAAGAAGAGAATTTCCGCGAAGGTGATGTGGTGTTTAGAAACAAGGCGAATGCTAAGTTGATGCGATGGCACAAAAAAACGTAAGCAAGATGAGATGCTTAGACACCCTGCGGATGGGCCCCAGTGGAGATCAATTGATAGAGTATTCTCGGACTTTGAAAGTGATATAAGGAATATAAGGTTTGGTTTAAGTACTAATGGATTCAATCCATTCGGTGAGTTGAGTAGTGGTCATAGTACTTAGCTTGTGACACTATGTATGTTCAATCTTCGTCCTTTGTTGTGCATGAAGCGGAAGTTCATTATGATGCCGGTTCTTATCCAATACCCAAAATAACTCGGCAATGACATTAACGTGTACCTATGACCGTTGGTTGATGAACTTTTACTGCTCTGGAAGGAAGAAAGTGTACGTGTGTGGGATGAGGATAAACACGAGAGCTTTGAACTACAAGCATTGTTGTTCATAACCATCAATGATTGGTACACGTTGAGTAATCTTTCAGGATAGACAAACAAGGGATGTCAGCCTGCACCCACTATTTAGACGATATAGACAACATGTATTTGAAACACTGTAGGAATGTCGTGTATATGGGCCATTGTCGATTACTTCCTGCTAACCACCCATTAAGAAAGAAAGGGATGCATTTCAAAGGGGCACCAGACCATTATAAAAAATCTACACACTGTAATGGAAAGTATGTATTTGAGATGATAAAGGACGTAAGGGTAGTCTTTGTAAAGGGTCTTGGTAGCAAACTTGTTCCGAACGATGATAACGGACGTGCACCTATGTGGAAGAAGTCTATATTTTGGGAGCTAACTTATTGGCAAATTTTAGAGATCCGCAACGCAATAGACGTGATACACCTGATGAAGAATCTTTGCGTGAACGTGTTAGCCTTCATGGGTTGTTATGGGAACTCAAAAGATACATTGGAAGCACGTTAGGATGTGAAATGTATGAAGCAACGAGATGACCTTTATCCAAAAAAGAGAGATAAAGGACAGCACTACTTACATCCTGCCAGTTGCACTCTCAACAAGGAAGAGAAGGATAACATGTTTGATAGCATGAATAGTATCAAGGTTCCGTCTAGGTACTCCTCAAATATAAAGGGAATAATAAATATGAAAGAAAAAAAGTTCAAAAATCTAAAGGCCTATGACTGCCAAATGTTGATGACCCAGTTGTTTCTAGTTGCACTGAGGGGTATTCTATTAGAGAATCTACGATTGACACTCATAAATCTATGCACATTTTTCAATGTGATTTTACAGAAGGCAATCGATCCAACCAAGCTACTAAAGCTACATAATGTTGTGGTACAATGTCTTGTCAGCTTTGAGTTGGTATTTTCACCATCCTTCATCAATATTATGACACACCTCCTGGTTCACGTAGTCAAAGAGATTATTATTCTCAGTCCAGTATTCCTGCACAATATGTGGCCTTTCGAAAGGTTCATGTCAGCCTAAAAAACTATGTTCTTAATCGTACCCGTCCAGAAGGAAGCATTGCTAAGGGATATGGAATAAGGAGGTCATTGAGTTTTGTGTTAATTTTATTAACTCAATTAATTCGATTAGGGTTCCAACATCATGCCACGAGGAGAGGCTATGGGGAACAGGCACCCTTGGAAGGAAATCAAGTTTGAGCAATGATAGTGATTTGTTCCATAAATCACACTTCAAGGTTCTGCAACAATCATCCTTTGTGGCTTTGTATATCAAGGAACACAAGTAGATTTTATTTTCCCAAATACTTGACGAAATCTGATGCCTGGATTATGCGTCATCACATTGATACGTTTCCCTCTTGGTTGCATCAACACCTAATGGGTAACTCCGTGATTCACGAACAACTCACTTGGTTAGCTAGGGGACCTTCTAGCACAATCGTGAAATTCCAAGGTTACGAGATAAATGGTTATACATTTTACACGAGAGGCCAAGACTAAAAAAGCACAAATCAAAATAGTGGTGTCCATATAGATGCCTTAGACAGCACATGAGCAAGGACTCGTCTTATGGTTTCATAGAGGAGATCTCAAGGACATGTCTAGCATATCCAAGAAAAATTTAAAAGATAAAGAAAAACCATGGGAGCCAAAGTGCCATATAGTTCTTCCAGGTAAAAGAAGAATCGTGAGAGTCGAGGACAAAACAGACCAGTTAGATAATTATGATCAGTTTGATGGCATGCCTCCATTTGTTGTAGAAATTGACCCAAGCATCATGCTAGCCAAAGAAGAGGCTCCGTACTTACACTGCGATCATGACTATGGAACTTTCGTCGAGAAGAAGTTTTTAACGTTACATTGTAATGCACTAAATATGGTGCAGCTTGATGTAATGCTCAATGGCCATCAGAACCTTTCAATTATATTGTAATGCTCTATGGTGAACCTTTATTCGATCAATATAAATAATGTTAACTTAACCACATGCATCAATTGTATTTTTGCGCATTGAAATTATTTAATTGAAGAGTTTGTTGATCAACTGATGCATTAAAATAATTATTTTATAAACTTAATAAACTAGTATAGATATAATGACTGATTCAAACTTATTTTAAATATACTTGCCAATTTAATATATTTTTACATGTTCAAAATATATAATTTTTTTATTTTTGTTTAACAACACCCATACAAAACAACTTAAAACATATATAAATTAAAACTATAAAACCAATTGCAACACTAGCGCGAACGAAAAGGAGGTGCCTTTAGTTCCGGTTGGTAATACCAACTGGGACTAAAGTGGTCTTTTTCATCTCCCGCGCTTAAAGCCCCCTTTTAGTCCCAAGTGGTAATACCACCCGGGACTAAAGGCCCTCTAGTCCCAGTTGGCAAGTCTACCCGGGACTAGGGGGTATAAATACCTCTTCTCCACCACCCTCTTCCTCCTCACTTCACTCGCCCGATCCACTGCCTCTCGTCTGCTCCGCCCCAGCCGCTGCGTCCTCCTCCCCGGCCGCCGCGTCCACCGCTAGACCTATCGTCGCGCCGCCTGTTCTCCTCGTCAACTGTCGCCGTCACGCCTCCCTATCGATATTCAGCGTCGGCACTCCCCGCATCTCTCCGTCCTCCTCCCCAGCCGCGTCGTGGCCCCCACTTGGCCGGCCGGCCCCACCGCCACCTCACCGCGCGCCATCATCATCCCTCTGACCATCACGCCACCAGTCGGCAGCTCCTCCGCGAAACCCCAATCGCCACCCCGACGCCCCATTCTCCTCCGCCGGCTGCCCCTTTGCCTCCACGCCCAGCTCCGTGGCGTCGCGCCCTCCTGACCTGGTGCACTCCTCCCCCCCGGCCCACCGACTTCTCTACCGCCGCACGGTGCCGCACGTCGAGCATCCAGACGCCGGTGCCACTGCAGCCGTGGCACCACCCCCACCTGCCACCGCCGTCCAGCGTCGCCTGACCCCCTCCCCGACATCGGGTCCCCTGCGTCATCGTCCACCGATGCGCATCCCCCTCCCTGACGCCGGATCCCTTGCGCCACCGTCCACCGATGTCCAGCCCCCTCTGCCACCCTCTGCCTTCGTCCCGACCCTCTGTGCCGCCGTACGGTACGTACGGCGCAGTGCCACGGGCACTTCAGCAAGCCTCGGCTTGCGTCAGCAAGTCGGGTTTTTTATTAGAAAATTAGCAGAAATGCTTAGGAAATTAGTAGATTAAATTAGGAAATTAGTATAAATGCTTAGAAAATTAGTAGAAAGTAGTATAAATTAGTATCATTTAGTAGATTAGTGAAAATGCTTAGGAAATTAGTATAAATGCAACTGGAAATTATAGAAAATTAGTATAAATGCATAGGAAGTTATAGAAAATCAGTATAATGTAGTGTTTCATGTGTATTTCTTTCATGTAAATCATTTCATGTAAGTTTCATGTAATAAACTGTACGTGATTTTCAATGTTTAATTTCATGTAATAAATTGTACAAGTTTTATTGTATATATGATTCCATTTATACTTATTTACAATTTCACGCAATAAATTGTACAAGTGTATATTTTCAATCATGTGTTTATTTACTAGATTGTCATTTTTCTTTTCCTACTAGCCAAGAGTTGATTTAATGTGCGAGCAGTTAGGATAAGTTTTGTATAAGTTTCATTTATTTCATTGTTGTTCTACGATTTCATGTATATACAATTTTTAATTTAATGTATCTATGATTACATGTGTGTATAACTAATGTCATCCTTAGTCGAGATGGGAGACAAAGAGGATGAAAGGTATATCATGGAGCAGATTATTGCTGGCGGTAGTGGCTCAAATGTTCCAAGAACCTACATCGAGGATGAGGGTAGCCAGGCGGACGTGTTCCTCAACATGTCCGATAATGCAATGATGAGCCCGAGCACGACGTTGATGACAATGCGGAACAAGACATTGCCGTGATGGAAGGTTCCGGCGAGGTATATATCATTTTCATTGCTTTACCCCATCTATAACTTCATATTTGTTATTACTATGTACTAATTAATGAATCTTGAACTTTTAGCCCTTTGGATCGATGAACTGAAAGAAGCTGTGAGGTCGTACAAAGATAATGGAGGGAAAGCTTCACATCACTAAAATGACAGAATAGGGCCAGCCAATTGCTCCCGAATAAGTCGTTAGAAAGTTCGTGAGTCAATGCGAGGCTATTGGAAGGGACAACGTGCCCATCAACATTCGAGAATGGAAGGGTAAAAAAGATCATCCATACGTGCTCCCGCAGACACAGAAATATATGTTGTGGGATGATGTCAAGAAACACTCCACACTTCCTGACGGTGTCGATAAAAATGTTGTGAAAGACTAGACGCTCAAGAAGGTGGCAACCCAATTCCAGACCCTCAAGAAGAATCTAGATGCCAACTATATCAAGAAGGGCCGAACTCCAGATTTTAATGACTGGCCAAAGTTAAGAGATCACTAAACTCATTTTCTAGAATACAAGAGGAGTGAAGGTAGTGTGAACAAGGTTCGTGTCAACTCAGGCAATGCCCAGAAGGAGTATCATCATCGTGTAGGGTAACATGTTTACATGAGTGCAATTCCCAAATGGAGAAAGATGGAACAAGACCTAATTGATAGAGGTATCATACCAGCGATTATTGACTGACCCGATTGATCGAAGAATTGGTATTACACTCACGGAGGCTCCCTTAGCCCTGATGATGGGACACTTAATTTCAATGAAACAATACGTCAGAAGGCCCTCAGGCTTATCAAAAACATTGATGATTCTAAAGTGGGAAAGTTCAAGCCTGACAGAGAGAACGATGAGCTGACTTTGGCGCTTGGGAATCCTGAATACCTAGGACGTTGCTAAGGCTTCAGGGTGGTTCCATGGAAGTTTGCTTTTCGTAGGGACATCGACATGTACAGAAGCTGAAAGAGAAGAAAGGAACAGCTAGAGAAGAGGTGGCGACTCATGTTAGAAGTTAAAATGCATGAACAAGATGTAAGAATGCAAGAGGAAATTAATCGACGAGTGGCCCTAACAATTTCTGAGATGGCTCAATCTGGAGTACTACTAGATCCAAACGTCATCGTCAGCCCTTCTCAACACCAAAGCAGCTGTGCTTCCACAGGGGTCCCTGATGAGAACATGCCAAGCTTACCCATGGTTCCGCAGGATAACCAACGGTACCCTGTGGATGGCATCACTCAGCGCACCTCATGTGAGTTGTACAGACCATTTGGTAATCTCACTATTAAGGTATACATATATATAATTTATACAATTATCTCAATTGATCCACGTCTCGGAAGTTTGATAAATTCTTTATTTCTCTTATATGTATAGGTGGCGTACGTAAGTGCTTTACCAATCCTGCCAGGATAGACAAGCCATGGCATGGAGATTCCACTTGGCAACTCCAGTATTGGGGTGGAGCAGATTTGTGATAGTAAATATGAAGGCCTAGAGCTCGACCTCCCGGGAGGTGATGGGGAAAGGACACTAGGAGATGCACTTCACGGTATCATTCTATGGTGCAAACGCTACATCATCATCCCCGGCCAGGAGGCATCAATTCTTCCCAGAGATCCCTCGCAGCCACCATCTCCTCAGAACTCAAGACCATCATCTCTAGCACATTCACCTCTAGGACCGTCGTCACCACCGGGACCATCGCATCCTGCTCGATCACCGTCTCCAGCACCATCGTATCCTGGAGGTGCGAGCGACGATAATCAAAACACCCCTCCCCAATCACCATCAGCAGCGCCGGGACTAAAGTCTGGTGCGAGCAAGGAACCTGTAGCACCTCTCAAGGAGTTGCGAGCACCAAGGAAGAAAACAAAGAAGTTTGAACCTATTAAGAAGCTAGCAGGCGATATGACTCCTCAGGAATTGGGGGAGGCATCGCAAGCATATGTAAGAGAGTGGTTTGAAAAAAAGCTACAGAAAGAAAAGCGAAGGAGATGGAGCCTAAGTCAGTAGATCCAGCCAAATTAAAGTTTTTTATTGGCATGAAAAAAGAAGTCAAGAAGACGTTACTACCAAACTACGATCGTTCGTTAGTTAAGTCTTATCAAAAGAAAAAATAAGGAGAGTTGTCATCCAGTTGTACTGTCCCCCAGCTCGGGCAGCAAGATCAGCAAGAAGATAAAGATGCTTTAGCTATAGTAGCTTTGCCTTTAGAACAACAAATCCATGTCATTTAGTTTATGGAAGACACATGTCTATAGCTTGCTAAAGTTCTAGCTAAACTGCCACCTCCAGAAAAGACTGTACCTAAATAGCCCTTTGAGTTAGGCAAGTCTCTAGTTAGGCCTGAATTGGTACGAAAGCTCTCAACCAAGATGTATGAATTCCATCAGTGGTACATGGAGCAGTCGGCCAAGGAAAGGGTCATGTTCGCTCTTCATGTTAAACCGATTGATTTTTTCGGTGAAGGTGAGGAACTGCTGTGCTTGGAATTCAAGGATATTTATGAAGTGTACCATCAAGATACCCTTGATGTCTCTCTCATCAGCGCCTGGGTTCTATAAGTGTGTGTTTATTAGATGTAAATTTTAGCTCAGATCATTATTTTGTGTGTGTGTCGCTCTACTAACTTTATCTTTCATTTTATGTAGGATGCTAATTCAAAGATACCGCTGAGAATCCTACTTCAACATTGGCTTCATGGATCCAGCGCTTGTTAACCAAAAGCAGATACGGGATCAGCCAAAGTCTACATTGGACGCAATATACAGATTCTTCGAGCAACAAAATTACAAGCAATATATACTAATGACTTACAACTTTAAGTAAGTGTGGGTACCGTCTATTTTCATTTTCCTTTTCCTTACCTAATTAATGTTAGTTAATTCTAATATGAACATTTATGTATGTAGTTTCCACTAGATTCTCCTTGTAATTATGATTGATAAAAGCAAAGTTATTGTGTTTGATTCGTTGAGGAAACTAAAGGACGAGTACCAAGACATTCAAGATATGCTAAACTTATGATAATTCTGGACCTTTATCTCTATGCAAAAGTTTGTTTCCTAAATTTTCACCTAACACTGTATCATTCATTATTTTAATTCACGGTGCATGAAAACAATTCCGTAAGACTCACCATGGTGAATTCAAAGAAAAACTTACATTCAATACAACATTCCCGGTACGTACGAAGTTTGCACATTCTGTACATTCTATAACACGAATATTTCATAACTTGTTTTTCCCACTAAAGTGCTTGAGATAGGAACAAGGGAATAATTTATGTGGATATTACGTTTGTGAGCACATGTACCATTTCGTGAGGGACAAGGTGATATCAAACAATATAACTGTATGCAAAAAATAAACCTATTAATAATTAATTATTTTCTAGCTCCTTATATTTAATTGTTGGTGATTGTTGGTGTAACATTCACATATTTTCAAATTACAGATGTTGCGGATTAGAGAAGAACTCTTGGAGAAGGAGAGGCTTTTGGCAATCCAAGAAGCTCTCATGGGATTTCTGGTGGACGAGGTGATAAATCCCAAAGAAGAATTTTATTACGATGGACATTCAATAGCCGAACCGAGCAACACCACGATGAGAAAATCCTAAGAATGAAGAGGATAGATTATTCTATATGTAGTAATTATATAAATACTAGTTTGATGTGTATAATATACTAAGAATTGTATATATAGTAGTTATAATTAATATTATGCATATACTATCATGAAATATATATACAACATGCATACAATACGAGCATATACGTGTAAGTAGTGTACGCTAAGGATGTAGTAAAAAAAAAGGCCAACCGGGACTAAAGGGGCCACGTGCATGTGCCTGCATGCGCATGCATGGCGGCTCCTTTAGTCCCGGTTGGTATTACCAACTGGGACTAATGGAGATCTTTAGTCCCAAGTGAATGACTCGGGACTAAAGAGGGGGACCTTTAATTCCGAATGATTAGTCCCGGTTGATTTTTTCGAAAGATATGAGGCTTACTAACTGGGACTAATGCTCGGTTTTCCACCAGTGCTAGCCACACGGTCTATGGTAGTGACGAGTGCGATTGCGGTGCGGGGTTAGCCGCACAGACAATGGGTGGGGAGAAGATGGCGAGTGGAGCGCTAGAACGGCGGTCACAAGTCATTAGACAACGAGCGGTGTAGGAGCACCTGACGAGTGGTGCGCTAGAACGGCGGTCACAAGTCATAAGACAACGAGCGGTGTAGGGGCGGTGCCGGTGGATGGGGGCAGCCAGCACGAGTGGTGCAGGAGGTAGAGAGAGTTGCGCAGACGGGGCGGGGTGGGGTGGTAAGCAGGGGGGAGATAGAGAGGAGCGAGGAGAAGCCCATGGTGGGACCCACTCCTCATACATGATTTTCTCTGTCCTCGTATCTCACTCTTTCACTTGGGATAAAAATTGGCGTGGAATCATTGTAGAGAGCTAACGTGTGACTATTGAGGCTGCCCTTAGGCTATTCCATGCCATATATGGATGGACATTTTTTAGGAAAAGCCATCATGGCAACTTTATTGATTATCAAAATAGTTACATCGACCACGATCCTACTAATGATAAAATATGGGGGTTCATGACCCAATTACAATCAATCTTATGTAAAACACAAAATCATGAGCCGCGCGCACCATTTGCTTCTCTTGGACAATGAGTGAACTGAACTCTCCCAATCTTATCTTTTATCTCTGAGCACTCTATGAAGATCGTTGTAGCTTCATTCCATATTTGACTCTGTTCCGTGCACACATTTACAATTTCTATAGACAGCTTCGGCTTGGACATTATTGCACCCAATTTCCCAGCTTCAAACCTGACAAACCATTACGCATTGCTATTGCCTCTGCCATCTCTGGACATGGAACATATTGGAGAAACGAGCATGAAGCAACAACAAAGCGACCTTTTTGCATCTCGGATGATAGCCCCCGTAGCACCTTGTTGTATATCTGCATAAAAACTTGCATCAATATTAAGTTTTACCTGTTTTATTTGATTCCGGTGTTTTCCATCTTAGCTTGGAACTAGCTGTGATTTTTGAGTTTGCCTTTGCGTAATTTGCCGTGAGCCAATCTGATTGCACGTGTTACCACGGGGAGGCATGATGACAATATATAAGCTGGGAAGAAATTAATAACTTGCGGGGTTGGGTTCGGGGTAGTCTTATTATAATCTCTGATCAATGTTGTTTAGGGATTCATGTAGCCAAGTTTCAGAAATATTTAGCATTAAAAATTATACTAGCTCTGAATCATAATCTATTTGACTTCATATGTAATTCATTCAGCGATACCATCTCCAGTATGGTGCTCCTTCCGTCCCAAAATATTATTTGTTTTGGCTTTTGTAGATACGTAACTTTTTGCTATGTATTTAGATAAAGTATATATTTAAGTGCATATTAAAAATTATGTACGGAGTTTACCTGTATTTGACATTATACCAACCTCGCACGCTATTAAGATCATGTTTGTTTGAGCTTCCTGGCAACTTCTCAGCGTGAAAAGTCAAAAGCTCAAACAAACAACGATCTTCTCGTATAGCTTCCAAAAAGCTAGAAGCTCAGCAAAGCTAAGTTTATATAGAAAGCTGAAAAGCTCAGTTTTATGAGCTTTTCATAGCTTTTTGAGCTCAGAAAGCTAAACACATCTTCTAAAAGCTAGTGTTAGTTTCCAGAAGAAAAAGTTAGTAGCAGCTTTTCAGAAAAGCTCAAAAGTTGCAGCTCAAAAGAGATGGAGTACCTTCACGCATTGTCCTGCGTTGTCCCTCGTTTGCTGCTTGGTCCTTTGTCTCACCAAAAATGAGGACGTGCCGCTTCAAAAAAAATGAAGACGTGCCATCCATTTGGGGGAAAAAATTCAGTGGAACCGTCCCCATAGTTCCTTCCGTGCGGATCTGCATCGGATAGCCGACACGTGGGCATCCCCACAATAAGATGCTCGTGAAGGACTTGGCTAAAGCGCTTGGACGGACATGGCTAGCTCGGCTCAGGCAAAGGCGATGGTTCCTCTCCCTTGCAGCTCGGCTCCCAGTGCGGATGAGAGCGTCCACAATTTTGCTCCGGCGCAGTGACATGGATGTTGTTCTCTTTGATGGTCTAATCGGGCTGCTGCAACTCCTCTGCCTCCCTCATCTGCCTACGCTGCCACCGCCTCCACCGGCAGCACTCCCTTTGCGCGATCAATCTGGAAATATTATCCTTTTTCATCAGGAATGTTGAGCAATGAAAGATGAGCTATCATTCCATCGGGAGTTTCTGAATTCATTACAAAAGATACAAGATGACCCATCAACCCTGGAATGCAATCTGACCATCCTGCAATTCAGTTTCACCAGTCTTGTTCCGGTGGCAGCCATGCCTGAATTGGCCGAGAAACTTGTGCCACTTTGCTCAGTGCGGCCGCCTTGGATTTCACAGATTCACCCACAACCTGCTTGCCCTTCTTATCTTCGTGCAATCGAGTTCCTCGAGGGAGCCCAGCATTCAGCATTGACTTTATGGCTCGAACTGCACCTTCTGTTGAGAAATAAATTAGCATTACTGCATTATCAGAGCTGCTCATTTCCCGGCACTGGCTATTGTTCTCTGATTTTGGTCAGCACAGTTCCTACAATTGAATTAGATAAATATACATCCTTCACAGGCCTCAGGTCCAAATGACTTAGCATACACTATGATTCATTTATGTTCTGAAGCACAGAAACCAATTGAAGAAAATCAGGAAAACAAAGAATAATTAATTCAATCTCAGGCGGATGATTGGGATGACAAGTCGACGACAGAAAAGACGGCTGCGCCACTGGTTGAGGCAGCGTTGGCGGACGAGGGAGACGGTGAAGGATGACGGAAGCAGAGTAGCCGGCGTATGAGCGGTGCAATGTTGGATGATGGAGAATGTGATGGCGGATGATGGAGGCGAGCGTGTTCAATCTTGCATGTGAGCCGAGCCGCACGCTGGGCTAACAAAGAGAGCCGAGCTGAGCCTTTCCCTGGCGGAGTAGCATGCGCTCGAGCAGTCATCGGATTGCTCGAGTAGCCACGCGGCAGGAATCTAGAGTGAATGCGCACGGTCAATACATTGGAACCGTCCCCGCCGAATTTTTTCCCGCTCCTAGTGCACGCTCTGAGAACTGCCATCCTCCCTGATCTGCATCCCCTCCTCGCACAACCTCAACCCTCTCCCGTGCGCCCGCACGCCGATTCAATCCGCGCGTGTGCAGCCCGTACCCAGATGCGCCGCGAGTCCGCGACAAGTGCGCCCCTTCCCCTACCCCGCCATGCCTGAAGGCCAGTGCGACGTGATGACAATTTTGGGTCTGTTTGGAATGGAGTTTTTTAAAAAGAAATTTCAAAGGAATGAGATTCCTGTATTTAGCTTGCGTCATCTTGCGTTGGAACCTTTTCCTTTCCTCCAGAACGGCTTGCTTTCCTATCTGAAATAGATCAGGAAATAAAACATCCACTCCAATCTCTCGGAAATTTTTATGCGCGCGTGAAGGAGAGCTAACGATTAGGCTAATCAGAGTTTAACTGACTCCTACCTGAGAGGCCGGAGCCTTCGACGAGATTGACCTCATCGCGTCCTACCACTGCTGCTCGATCTGCCTGCACCTTCCTCCTTCCAGCATCTCGCCTCTCCGCAGAAATCGCACTGCCGCAACTCATCTCTTTCCAGCGAATCGGCGTTGGTGCCTCCGTCCTGCCACCAACAGCATCTCCCAAGCCGCCCGGCCGGCCGCCGTGTGGCACTGGCACCAGCATGCGCAGCCTTCTGGAGCAGCTGACCATCGTGGCTCCCTTGCCCCGAGCGTAACCTCGCCCTAGCTAGCTAGCTCTGATATCCATAGTCCATAGCTTTGGCGAGAGGAGAAAGATGAGGGAACAATATGGGACGACAGAGCTACGAGATGAGAATGACTGGATGATAACAAATGAAGGGATAAAGATACAGTGATGTGTAAAAAGAAAAAAAAAGTCTCATGAACCGTAGCCTCACAAGATGGCAAACCAGATCGTCTACGTGCAGTTGGTTAAAAAAATAATGTTAACTAATACTCCCTCCATCTATGTTTATAAGGTATGGTATATTTTGGCACGGTTTTTCAAATAATACTTTAACCATTCATTTATCTTTATATTATATTGTTTATGATTATAATTTATAATTATTGTAAAGTATATTTGATTACAAATCCAACCATATAAATTTACATTATAAAATAAAAAATGAATACTCAAATTATTGATCAAAGATTGCAAAGTTTGAATCTTGATATGCATGCGTACCTTATAAATATAAATGGAGAGAGTATATCATTAAAAGCTAATATGTTTTATCACTAGCCTGTGTTCCTTTATTCACGTTCTTGCATTCCAAGCACATCTTTCTATTAATTCCTGCGTTTTCCAATTCTCTATTCCCTCCGTTTCAAATTGTAAGTCGTTTTAGCTTTTCTAGGTTCATAGACATTATTATGCATCTAAACATATATTATATCTAGATGCATAATAAATTATGCACCTAAAAAGCCAAAACGACTTACAATTTGGAAAGAAAGGAGTATTTTGCTACTACACCTTCATCCAATTCCTTCGTTTTTTCACATTTCCGTGTTTTCAATTTCTTTATTCCAAAACGGCTCTGGAACCAGTTTCTTTCGCCACCGTTAGCTGCGACGTCATACGGATAGCCATGTTTTGCTTACTTGCATATGCATATGCACCGCGATGGTTTTGCCTGAACGGCTGAGTTGGTTGGTGGACACGTGACACCCACTACGGGAAACACATAAATTGCCGAGTGCCACAGTCACTCGGCGAAGGCATGAAAACACTAGGCAAAGGCTTTACCGAGTGTAACACTCGGCAAACAACACACGGCAAATTTTGTGTCGGCAAACACTACTTTGCCGAGTGTCAAAACTCGAGCACTCGGCAAACATTTTGCCGAGGGCCAAAAAACACTCGGCGAAAAAAAATACTCGACGAAATAGGCGCTGACGGCGTCGGGGGGTAACGGCGGGTTTGCCGAGTGCCGAACGGCAGGCACTTGGCAAACACCAGGGGTATGCCGAGTGTCAGCACTCGGCAAACACCAGGGGTATGTCGAGTGTCAGCACTCGGCAAATGGGGCCCCTTTTGCCGAGTGTCGTCCCCATGACACTCGGCAAAGAGGTGATGTTTGCCGAGTGTTTTGGCTTTAACACTCGGCAAACTCCTGGCCACCGGACCTGGAAGTGCCTAGAACCCCCCTTTTTCCCCATTTTGTCACGTATAACGGACCCCTCTCAATTCACAATACACATCATCACAGGCATTTGTAATAAACAATCACAGGCATAATTCACAACCACCATTAGAAACATTATTCATAAACATCACAGGCATAATTCAACATAAGCACAAAACAATCCATAAATCCAAGTTCAAGTCACAATTTAGTTTCAACCAAGTTCACAACCAAGTCTAGTTCCGTGGAGGCCAAGGAGACCACTGCGACAAATCTTGATCTTCATTATTCGAAGCCGCCGATTGATTCTGCACATAGGATAGGACATTCTGAACTAACATCTAAAGTTGTCAAAATTAAAGTATTGAATCTTAAGCACAATGTGTCAAGTGACTCACAGGAGTAGTCGTGGGTGGCTGAGGCGGAGGGAACATCATCGACGGTGGCGGAGGCAAAGACTGTCCCGTGCTCGAAGCAAAATTCTGCATGTACTGGAACATCTGCTCCATCCTAATCCAGTTTTCTTCCTCCATCCTCCGCCGCATGTCCTCCATCTGCGCCGCCATCTCCTCTTGTTTCTTCCTTGCTTCTTCCACCTAGGCCTACAATATTTCATTGCAATGTTATAATGCAAAGCTAAAGTATAACAACAAACGAACGATGAATGGAAGAGAAAGAACCTGGAGAGCCTCCATCTGGAACTGTGCAGTGGTGGGTCGTGGCCGTATCGCCGGGCTCGAGTTCGTGCTCCTAGCTCGGATCTGGGAGAGAGTAGGAGTAGAGGCCGTGTCAACGACGCCGTCGTCAATCCAATATCGGCCATGCTTCTTGCCTCCTCCCACCCTCATCACGATTTCTCCATCAATGTCCTCGGAGCTCGGAATGAAGTCTGGCCCGTGAACCTCCCTAGCCATCTTTGTATACTCGCTGACGCGGCTGTGTATGCTAGGGTGGCTGTACGCCTCGGACGGGTCGTCTGGGTTGAAATCGATATCGGCCGTCGCCTTGCCCTTTTTGGAGAGGACCCATGCCTTGAGCTGGGAGCAAGGTCGGCCATCATGTGACGCTGACTGCGGCAAAAAATACAAAATGATTAGGAATTATGTAGAACTGAACGTTACAATAAAGAATTGAAGTTGCGTACCCATTTTTCTCTATATTCATCAAGGCTTAGGCTGCCTTGATGGTGTGGTGCAGTCGACATCTGCAAACGCCGCTGTCGGCAAGCAAGGTGGTTCTCCAACCACCCGGGCTCCAACCACACGTCGACCATCCTCTCCCAGCACGGCATATGCGCACGACACCACCACGGAGGCACCTACATCATCAAGCGTGTGACATATGAAAAAGAAAATGAGCCTAATTAATCTTAAATAGTAAGTATCAACGTTCTTTACTTACCCTCATGAATTGGTCCTTAGTCAGGTTCATTGTTCTTGCCTCCTCTTTTCTAACCTTCATCTGTCTGCATTGAGCGTGGAATTCGATGATGGCCTGGATGCGCGCCTCGTAATGCATGTCCTTCACGAGCTTCTTGGAGGCTACATCACAGATGGCCTTCGCCTTGGCCTCGAATCCCTCCTGGCATCTATAGAAATCCTGCATATAGACGCGTATACAGTTATTATTTCAAGAATGTCGAAAGTAGGTGATGTATTGAGCAATTTAGTACGAGGAGTACTTACCCACAGCTCGGCCTTGACCCGCTCCGCTATGTTGGGGAATATCCTCTGTTGACGATCAGGGACATCGGGGGCGGCGACGTAGTGGTCCCACGTATAGGCCAGCTGCTGCTGTCCGGCGTACACCACCAAGCCAGGGAAGGGAACCCTGCACAAAAGGCCAAGGATCCCGTTGGCCTTAAAGTTGTGGTCACCCCCACTGAGCTTAATCCAACTCCTGCACAAGTCATTAATATAAATTATTAGTTTTTGTAACTTTCAACATAAGAATAATATTAAGAATATTTAAAGTTACTTACTTGGTCCCAACCGGTTTAATCAGCGGACGTAAATGCTCAGGTATCAGCCGCTTCGGGAGGGATGAGGGACCTCGCAACCATATCTTGGACTGGGCATCCCCTGCCTCCCCGTCCCCCTCCTACTCCTGCTGCTCCTCCTCCTCCGCCTCCTCCTCCTCGTCGTCCCCAGAGGCGTGTGCGGAAGGTACCTCCTCCTCCTCCTCCTCCTCCTCCTCCTCCACCTCAGGTTCAGGCGACGGGGGCCTCGCCGCTTTACCCTTCCCTCGAGTCCTCTGGACCACCTCCTCCTCCTCCTCCTCCTCCTCCTCAACCCTACGTCGAAGCCTGCCTCGACGCCTCCCTCGACCGCTCCCTGAACGTGACCCTGACCTTGAACCAGTCCCTGACGCAGCCAGTCTCTCGCAAATCGACGTGAGCTTCCTCATACCGCCCACCATTGCTCAATGACCTGCAATTAAAAAGAGTACACCAGTCAGCATAGACAAACAAAACATAATTATAAAGATATGCAAATTATAATTAAATTATAACTAAATTAGTACGAATCATACATGTATTAGAAATAATCATCATGATCGGGATTAGCTGGCTCATAAGTCTCATCATCACTATCACGCGTGTCGATATAGTCAAGCTCGTGCTCCGAAGAAGGAATGTCGTCATCACTGTCATTAGCTAACTGTAATCGTTGAAGTAATTCTAAGTCCTTCACATTCTGAACCTCGTCTCCACCATCCTCTACAGCAACCCTCTCGTTGTCTACTTCCATTCCGATCGCTTCGGTTAAATCTATCACAAAACTCTCTTTGAGCCCATCTTCTTGGAATAACTCTCCTTCGTACGTGTCGGGGTCTATATTGTAATCTTCATTGTTTGGTACAGGTAGTTTACCGTGTGGCGATACCTTGTACACAACATCCCAACCCTTAAGACGGCTGTCGGTTTGGCACGGGTATGACAAATAATAAACTTGCGTGGCCTGTTGAGCCACAATATAGACATCGTCTCCTGGTAACCTGGATGACTGTCGAATTTCGACTAGCCCAAGATTAGGGGCCCGTCTCACGACAGATGGATCAAACCAATGGCATTTGAATATAACTGGATTAAGAGGTTTGCACCCATGAAAAGTGAGTTCGTATATTTCTTCAATTCTTCCGTAGTACTCGACCCCATCAGAGCCTGGCGTGAAAACTCCGGTATTTGTGGTTCTTCGATTGGGCCGACTCTGCTCGTGCCTTGTTGTGTGAAAACGATATCCGTTGACATCATAACCGGCAAATGACCTGACCCTATAGTCACAGCCATCGGCAACCTGTCTCAACTCGACATTCATAGACGCATCGGTTCGGCCCTGCAAGTTCAAACAGGGCGGTTCGTTATATTAATCGTATGTACGAGAACGAGAATGTCTGAAGAAATGAAATTGTACCTTCTGTTTGAACCAAGAAATGAAATCGGGCATTCCATTTCCCGCACCCTCTTTAAGAAGAGTCTCAGCTTCGTGCGGGTACGGTTGCCTTGATTTACGCCAGAATTGATGATGAAATTGCCTATAGCAACGAGAAATATATGTTTAGGCAAGAGAATGGTGACTACGTCAAAACAAGTTTGTTGAGAACTTACATCATGTACGGCTTCACCTCAGATAGGTTGGTCAACACATACAGCATGATAGAGCACCACTCTTCATGATTTAGGGTCTTGCGGGTCGCACCACTTGCACTTCCGAGTTGCCCTCGGAAAATACTAAGGCTCAATTCATCTTCGCTGGCATTGTAACGAGGAAGTGGATTATGCACGCTAGGAAGGTTGTCAGCGTAGTATTTCGATGTGAAGTTTGACACCTCCTCCAGAATGTATGCATCTGCAATGGATGCTTCAATTTTGCACTTATTCTTACATTTAGTTCGAAGAACCTTTTGACATCTCTCAATTGAGTAGCACCAACGACCCTGCACAGCCCCCCCCCATTCGTGCTTCATACAGGAGGTGTAGAATCATATGCTGCATTGGATTGAAGAAGCCTGGAGGAAAGATCTTCTCCAACTTACAGAGCAGCACAGGCGCCATTGTTTCCATTTCTGCAACCACGGTACGAGATAACTCCTTTGCACAAAGCCGGCGGAAGAAATTGCTCAACTCCGCTAGCACCTGCCACACATGCTCAGGGACATAGCCTCGAACCATCACCGGAAGTAGGCGCTCAAGCCATATATGGTAATCATGACTCTTGAGCCCGTTGATTCGCATAGTTGCTAAATTCACTCCCCTCTTCAAGTTCGCTGCATAGCCATCAGGGAACATTAACGTTTGGAACCATTCTAGAACCTCCCTCCTTTGGGCCCTCGTCAGAACGAAATCGGCCTTAGGCTTCCTCCACGACTTGCCAGCTCTTGGAGGCGCCATGTTTAGCTGTGGTCTGTTGCACAACATTGCTTGATCCACTCTAGCCTTAACGTTATCCTTTGTCTTGTCAGGAATGTCCATTATTGTACCAAAAATTGCCTCAGCGATATTTTTTTCCGTGTGCATTACATCAATGTTATGTGGAACAAGAAGATCATCAAAATAGGGAAGCTTCCACAAGCACGACTTCTGCGTCCAAGCATGTTGCTCGCCATATCCCAAAAAACCACCTTCTTCATTATTGACCACGAGAGCGTCTAACTGAGCACGAACTGCGGCCCCTGTCATCATCGGCAGTGCGGGGTCTGTAACTACGACATCTTTGGTAAAGTTCTTGATGTCTCGTTTAAATGAATGGTCAGGAGGGAGGAATTGTTGATGTTTGTCGAACGAAGAATATTTGCTACCTTTCGACAACCAAATGAACTTCAAAGATGCTTTACATACTGGGCATGGGAACTTCCCGTGAACACACCATCCGGAGAAAATCCCATATGCTGGCAAGTCATACAGTGAGTACTGGTACCAAACATGCATCTTGAAGTTTGTCTTTGTGGATCGGTCATATGTCCGTACCCCTTCCTCCCAAGCACGGAGCAAATCATCAATCAGAGGCTTCATGTACACACTCATATTATTCCCCGGATGCTCTGGAATTATCAATGACAAGAATATATTATGTTGTTGAAAGAGGACGCCATCGGGGAAATTCAGGGGGATAACGAAAATGGGCCAACAGGTGTACGGGGCGGCCGCCATTCCATAAGGATTGAACCCATCAGTTGCCAATGCAACGCGTACGTTACGGGCCTCTAGAGCTCTTGCAGGATAAATCGCATCAAAGCTTTTCCAGGCTTCAGCATCGGATGGGTGTACCAGCTTCTCAGGATTATAGCGACGGCTGTTTTTGTGCCATGTCATCTGCTTCACGGATTCTTCAGTCATGAAAAGCCGTTGGATCCTCGGTATGAAAGGCAGATACCGTAGAACCTTCACAGGAATTGCGAGCTGCTTTTTCTGACCGTCACCACAATCTACCTCCAGAAACCTAGACGATTCGCACTTCACACAGTATTTTGCTTCCGCATACTCTTTCCTAAATAAGATGCATCCCTTCGGGCAAGCATGTATATGCTCGTATGGCATCTTAAGTGCACGAAGTAGTTTCTGTGCCTCATACATGCTCTTTGGCAAGATGTGACCAACCGGGAGCAGGCTTCCAAAAACTGTCAACATAATATCAAACGCGTCTTGACTCAAACTAAACTGAGACTTCACAGCCATTAGGCGTGCAATGGCATCTAGTTGAGAAACCTTGGTACGGCCGTGAAGGGGTTGCTGTGCCGCAGACAACATTTCGTAATAAGCCTTAGCGGTAGCCTCTGGCTCCTCCTCCCTACGTGCTTCTTCGAAGTGTGCTTCATGATAGTCATTTAACATGTCTCCCACCCCGGCATCATCATCAAATTCCTCGATGCATTGTCTCAGGACCTCCTCTCTCTCACGGTCAGATTCACCATGGTAGATCCACCTGGTGTAGTCTGACGTAAATCCGTTCTTCACCAGATGTTTGCCCATGTCTAGCTTGGTTTGCCGACGCATGTTTCCACATTTGCTGCACGGACACCAAGTCGATCGAGCTCCTTTGACACTTGCAAACGCCTCTTCCAAGAAAGCATCCGTCTTGTCAATCCATTCATTGGTCAACGTATTCTGACTACTGTGACCCGTGTACATCCACTGACGATCCTCCATCCTCTACCATTTAAGCGATTAATACAAAATTCACATTGCATATACACGTTCCTATATTGTCTACTAGGTAAAGATAGGTCCTAATCCCACCCCCGGAGGGATGGTGTAGGTGG
>NC_028455.1:25638884-25642913 GCF_000263155.2 Setaria italica | reverse complement strand
CGGTCCCGATTCGAATTGCCCACCAATATCTCCGACCCCAGGAATTTTAGGCGTCATAGATTCCGCGCTTCCTTCCGGACCATGGTAACCATCCGCCCGCCTCCCCGGTGTTCTCCAAATACAATTCCTTGACACTAGATTGTGTATATGGAGAACAACAGGAGGTGCTGCCGAAACTCTATCTCGGACCGGAATAGGCCATGGATACTAAACCCACCTACACATCCTCGGGCTGTCCAAAAAACGTGGACAATTCGAAACAGATACGATTATAGATATGCAAAGATCTGCATATTTCCAACCGTATCTCCTTCGAACGGGAGACGCCTAACTAGGTTACGTGATATACGAACATTATACGGAAAGAGAGGTGTAGCATGCCTCACCTTGCTATCCTGCAAAGTGACGAATCGAGGACGGTCCTTGTGAGCCTCTCCTGCAACAAAAGAAACAGAGCACTGTTTAAGTCAAAATTTCGGCAGCAACTCCCCTACACGGGGAGGTTTCCAAAACCTGCAACAAAATAAACGGCACGATAGCCGACAACCACATTCTCACCAAAGAGACGGCACGATAGCCAACAACCACAATCACACGAAAGAGATGGCATGATGGCCGACAAATACATCCACACCAAAGAATTTTCACAAAGCAAATATGTTGGAGGTATGCCCTAGAGGCAATCATAGAGATGATGATATTCCATTTGTATCCATGATTTGTATATTGTGTTCATTGAATATCCATTAAAGGCTACTTGAATTGATTTGCAATTATGTGAATTGTATGTGAAACTCTTTACTTGTATGGTTATTCTAAAGTTGTCCCTAGTCGGAGTTCATGTGAGGACACACATGAATATTAGATTAGCACATGTATTAGTTGATGACTATGTTTCACAAGTCATGGACATGGAGATGTTGAACTAATAATGTGGACACATGTGGAGACATGTGTTAGGACTGACCCAACACGAGAAGTAGTTCTCTCTTTAAACAACATATACGCTTTGTCCTTAGACCTGAGATTGTCGCATGTATTCTAGATGTGGATTGACCTACTTAGGGGCTATCAAACGCTACGCCGTAACAGGGTAGTTATAAAGGTAGCTTTCGGGTTTGTCAAGAAGCATGCTATGAGACATGGTCAATCAAGATGGGATTTGCCCCTCTCTGATTGAGAGTGATATCTCTGGGCCCCTCGAGTGATCGGATCAGAAAATGCATGGCCATGCTACGTACGGTTAAGAGTTAATCTACAAAGGGATTCCGAATCACAGGATCGAGAAAGAGCGGTCGGCTTGAAGCTAGACCAAATATCGTGAGGCAAAGGGAATAGCATGTATATATGTTGTGATGGTTCGTCTGATATGATCTTCGTATGCGTATAGGAGTTGGCACGTCTTGCTAGAGGCCGCTACCGACTATGGGGCCGAGTAGGAGTACTCGGGCCATGTCTATACGTATCCGAACCCATAGGGTCACACACTTAAGGGGCTGGAAGCCCAATTCGGATCTGATCCGAGTTGGATTAGGTTTAGGAGTACTAATGGGCCTCGGATCCAGAGGCCCATCAGGAACCCTATAAAATAGAGGGGTGGGGGCGCCCTAGGGTACACACCTTTTGCGAAACACTTCTGCCGCGCCTCCACGCCCTCGCCTGTTGCAACTCGCGGATCTAGCAATCCGGCTTGCGACGCTTCCTCCCTGCACGTGTGGATACCTTGGAGGTGTTGCGCCTGCAGCACTTGGACGAGCCATCGACGAGCCGCCGACGAGCCACGACGAGCCGACGACGAGCCGCGGCACCGGAGGCGATCTTGCTGTGCACGTGGACGAGTTGCTGAGGAGCTGCTGGACGTGATCGACTACGTACGACTACGTTGATCGACTACGTACGACTACGTGATTGTCTTCACTGCACCGACGCATATCTACATCTTCCGCACCAGTAGTGCGTCGAGTGGTAATCCCGTGATCCTTATACGGCAGCTCTTCCTGGTTATACGCGGTAGAAAAATTTGTTTTGCGCTAGCGTAGCCTACCTCGTAACCCTACAGTGGTATCAGAGCCGTAGCTGCTTAGTTTTGGATTCGGGATGTGTGCATATGAAGATATGCGAGTTCTCTGTTTGATCTATGTCCTGATTTCGTGCCCTTGCTGCAATGGTAGTGTAACGACATACTCCTACCGGTCGGTTTCCGCCATCGGAGTTAAGTGATACACGTAAATCCAGTTGCAGTGAGGGAAGATCAATATGATTGGTCAAATCGAGATCCAGGGTCATACGCCAGGCGCATTAGATGTGCAATAGTAGATGTGATCTACTGCCGGGGTCGGGATTTTGCCGTATGCGCATGCTTCGGTAAATCAGCCGTAACTTTTCGGTACGATCTCGGATCGGGGCGATTTCTATACGAAAATTGATCTACAGAAAAAGTTACACGTGAATTTCAACCGCTTCGCCGTTTTCGGCGAAATTAGATTTGCCAAATTCGGCTTGGAAGATGGAGTTTCAGGCCTCCCAAGTTTGGAACGTTAGGACGCCTAACTCTATTTTGCAGGATGTATGTATGTATCTTGTGATCAGTATGGCCCCCTTGTGTATGTGATGCATGTGTGTAACTCATTCGTGACCTGCGTGTCGCGCGTACGGCAACACGGCAGGAGCCATATGTGTTGTCACTTTATTGTAATTAATGGTCTGCGTACCAATCTGTGATGATCCAAGCAACTATGTAATCTTCATTACTAGATTCTTTACTAGCTATTAGGCGTAATAGCATGGTCTAGTTCTTGGAGGACTCATCACCAGGAGGATGGCGCACATGGAACATGGTGATGGAGATCACCATGGTGAACAGGTTCTATGGAGATGGAGATCACCATAAGAAAAACGGGTCATACTGTGTCACAACTGTGTGAATGCTATTCTGTTTTATGTTTTACTTTCTGCATGCTGTGATGTTAGAAGTAGAACGATCCCTCACAAAGTTTAAGTTAGTATGCCCTCCCAACTAAAACTTGCGCCGTCCCATGTCTTGTACAATTAGTGGTGGGTCTATGAAATTAGGGTGCCACTAGTTTTCCTTGACTAGACGGGTTTGTGTCGGACACTTACACGCATAAGGGTTGGTTAACTTAACGAGGTCATCTTAACGGTTAAGGACCTTGGGGCATAAAGGTTGGGCGCCGAGACATAGAGATGTCACCCAACAACAGGAGTCATATGTGATATGATTAGCAAAAGTTGCTTACCGACCTACCTCGTTTGCTAGCGGTGATGCTAAAGCTCACTAGTAGACTTGTTAGTTGTGGATCCTGAATCACTAAGTTTCAATAGAGGGATATTGATTTTAGTGGGAGTAGATTCTGTTAAAATAGTTTAATGTAATTTGCTCTATCATGGATACGTTTGTCTTAGTGTATTTTGCATTACCTTTTGTTGTAGATTAAATGGCACCTAGCAACACCACCGCATCGTTTGCTTTGCGTTCGGTCCTTGAGAAGGACAAGTTGAATGGAACAAACTACTCGGATTGGATCCGTAACCTGAGAATTGTTCTCAGGGCTGAGAAAAAGGAAGATGTTCTAGACACCCCACTACCACCAGTACCTGCTGATGATGCAACTGCTGCCGTTAAGGCTGCTTACAAGAAGGCATTTGATGCTAATCTTGAGGTAAGCTGCCTTATGCTTGCTTGCATGGAACCCGAGCTGCAGATGCAGTTCGAAACAAATCATGAGGCTTACGATATGATCGTGGCGCTCAAGGACATGTTCCAGACACAGGCTAGGACCGAAAGGTTCAATGTGTCCAAAGCCTTTCTGGAGTGCAAGTTAGCAGAAGGCGCAGCAGTAGGACCACATGTAATCAAGATGGTTGGTTACACTCAGCGATTGGAGAAGCTGGGCTTCCCAATAGGCAAAGAGTTGGCCACTGACTTCATTCTCTCATCTCTTCCGCCTAGCTATGGGAACTTCATCTCGAACTACCATATGCATGGGATGGAGAAGGGTCTGAATGAGC
>NC_028455.1:25637840-25638784 GCF_000263155.2 Setaria italica | reverse complement strand
GAGGCTGACATTAAGAAAAGCGCTAGTACCAGCCATGTGATGGCGATACAGAACAAGCCCAGCTTTAAGAAAAAGGGCAATTCTTGGAAGAAGAAGGGCAAGGCTGGAACGTCCAAGCCAAACCCACCGCCCAAGGCTAAAGCTGGACCTGGACCTGCTCCAGATAAAGAGTGCTTTTACTGTCATGAACTTGGTCACTGGAAGAGGAACTGCAAGCAGTACCTAGCTTCGTTGAAGAACGGCGGAAGTAAGAGTACTTCTACCTCAGGTACGCTTGTTGTTTATGTTATAGACAACATATTTCTCGCTGATACAGTTATTAATTCTTGGGTATTTGATACCGGATCGGTTGCTCATATTTGCAATTCGATGCAGGGAATGATAAGAAGTAGAAGCGTGGAAAGAGGAGAAGTTGATTTCCGCGTGGGCAATAATGCAAGAGTTGCTGCTTTGACCGTCGGGACGATGCAACTCCACCTCCCGTCAGGATTTATTATGGAGTTGAATAATTGTTATTTTGTTCCTAGTTTAAGTCGAAACATTTTATCTCCTTCATGTTTGATGAAGGATGGTTATTCATTTGCGAGTGAAAACAATGGTTGTGTGATCTCTAAGAATAATATGTTTATGGCTTTTGCACCCATTGTGAATGGATTGTTTGTTTTAAATCTTGATGGTTCACCTGTCTGTAATGTAAGTGCTAAAAGGCCTCGGCCTAATGATTTGAGTCCTACCTACTTGTGGCATTGTCGTTTGGGTCATATAAGTGATAAGCGCATGAAGAAGCTCCATTCTGATGGACTTCTAACTTCGTTTGATTTTGAATCATACGAGACATGTGAGGCTTGCTTGCTAGGCAAGATGACCAAGACGCCTTTCACAGGATTTCCTGAGAGAGCAGTAGACTTTATTCCCTAAAATGTCGCGTACGGCATTAATTGCGC
>NC_028455.1:25569745-25637740 GCF_000263155.2 Setaria italica | reverse complement strand
ACGGGGTTTTCCTAGAGAAAGAGTTTCTCAAGGAGAAAGAGTGGAAAGACAGTGCATCTTGAAGAAGTTCAAGATGAGCCAATCGGGCAAGAATCAATGAATGATGCTAACGTAGCAGAACTAGTTGAGATACCCATGGCAAGAGAAGCACCGCCACAACCACGAAGGTCGGCAAGGCTCCGCGAAATGCGGGAAATATTATTGTTGGACAATGATGAGCGTGCGACATATGCAGAAGCAATGATGGACCAAGACTCCGAAAAATGGCAGAGTGCCATGCAATCCGAAATAGAGTCCATGGGAGACAATCAAGTTTGGAACTTGGTTGACCCGCCTGATGGTGTTAAGGCCATAGAGTGCAAGTGGATCTATAAGAAGAAAAAGGACATGGATGGAAATGTTCACATCTATAAAGCACAACTTGTCGCAAAAGGTTTTCGACAAGTTCAAGGAGTTGACTACGACGAGACCTTCTCGCCCGTAGTGATGCTTAAGTCCATTCGGATTATTCTAGCTATAGCTGCATATTTTGATTATGAGATATGGCAGATGGATGTCAAGACAGCTTTCCTGAATGGAAACCTAGCTGAGGACGTGTATATGATACAGCCCGAGGGTTTTGTCGATCCGAAAAATGCTGGAAAGGTATGCAAGCTTCAGAGATCCATTTATGGATTGAAGCAAGCATCTAGGAGTTGGAACATTCGTTTTGATGAAGTGGTCAAAGGGTTTGACTTCACCAAGAACGAAGAAGAGTCTTGTGTTTACAAGAAGGTTAGTGGGAGCTCTGTAGTATTTCTAATCTTATATGTGGATGACATATTACTGATTGGAAATAACATTCCTATGCTTGAGTCCGTAAAGACTTCACTGAAAAATAGTTTTTCGATGAAGGACTTAGGGGAAGCGGCATATATTCTGGGTATTAAGATCTATAGAGATAGATCGAGAAGGCTTATAGGTTTAAGCCAAGATACTTACATTGACAAAGTGTTGAAGCGGTTCAGCATGGAAGAGGCAAAGAAAGGGTTCTTGCCTATGTCACATGGCATACATCTCAGCAAGACTCAGTGTCCTTCGACTGCTGATGAGCGGGATCGCATGAGTAGAGTGCCATATGCCTCGGCTATTGGATCTATCATGTATGCAATGATAAGTACTCGCCCAGATGTTTCATATGCGCTAAGTATGACAAGCAGACACCAATCTGATCCAGGTGAGAGTCACTGGACAGCGGTGAAAAACATTCTTAAGTACTTGAGAAGGACTAAAGATATGTTCCTCGTTTATGGAGGTCAGGAGGAGCTCGTTGTAACAGGTTACACCGATGCTAGTTTCCAAACCGACAGAGATGATTCAAAGTCACAATCAGGATTTGTGTTCACGCTGAATGGTGGTGCTGTTAGTTGGAAGAGTTCCAAGCAGGAGACGGTGGCCGATTCTACGACGGAAGCCGAGTACATCGCGGCTTCGGAAGCCGCGAAGGAAGGTGTTTGGATTAGGAATTTCCTCATTGAGCTTGGTGTGTTCCCGAATGCGTCCAGCCCATTGAATCTCTACTGTGATAACAATGGGGCAATTGCGCAAGCAAAGGAGCCAAGGAACCACCACAAGAACAAACACGTAATGCGGCGATTTCATCTCATTCGAGACTTCATTAACCGGGGTGAGATCAAGATATGCAAAATACACACGGATCTGAACATTTCTGATCCGTTGACAAAACCACTCCCGCAGGCTAAGCATGATGCGCATGTAAGAGCTATGGGTATTAGGTACCTTCTAGATTGACTCTAGTGCAAGTGGGAGACTGTTGGAGGTATGCCCTAGAGGCAATCATAGAGATGATGATATTCCATTTGTATCCATGATTTGTATATTGTGTTCATTGAATATCCATTAAAGGCTACTTGAATTGATTTGCAATTATGTGAATTGTATGTGAAACTCTTTACTTGTATGGTTATTCTAAAGTTGTCCCTAGTCGGAGTTCATGTGAGGACACACATGAATATTAGACTAGCACATGTATTAGTTGATGACTATGTTTCACAAGTCATGGACATGGAGATGTTTAACTAATAATGTGGACACATGTGGAGACATGTGTTAGGACTGACCCAACACGAGAAGTAGTTCTCTCTTTAAACAACATATACGCTTTGTCCTTAGACCTGAGATTGTCGCATGTATTCTAGATGTGGATTGACCTACTTAGGGGCTATCAAACGCTACGCCGTAACAGGGTAGTTATAAAGGTAGCTTTCGGGTTTGTCAAGAAGCATGCTATGAGACATGGTCAATCAAGATGGGATTTGCCCCTCTCTGATTGAGAGTGATATCTCTGGGCCCCTCGAGTGATCGGATCAGAAAATGCATGGCCATGCTACGTACGGTTAAGAGTTAATCTACAAAGGGATTCCGAATCACAGGATCGAGAAAGAGCGGTCGGCTTGAAGCTAGACCAAATATCGTGAGGCAAAGGGAATAGCATGTATATTATGTTGTGATGGTTCGTCTGATATGATCTTCGTATGCGTATAGGAGTTGGCACGTCTTGCTAGAGGCCGCTACCGACTATTGGGCCGAGTAGGAGTACTCGGGCCATGTCTATACGTATCCGAACCCAAAGGGTCACACACTTAAGGGGCTGGAAGCCCAATTCGGATCTGATCCGAGTTGGATTAGGTTTAGGAGTACTAATGGGCCTCGGATCCAGAGGCCCATCAGGAACCCCTATAAATAGAGGGGTGGGGGCGCCCTAGGGTTTCACACCTTTTGCGAAACACTTCTGCCGCGCCTCCCACGCCCTCGCCTGTTGCAACTCGCGGATCTAGCAATCCGGCTTGCGACGCTTCCTCCCTGCACGTGTGGATACCTTGGAGGTGTTGCGCCTGCAGCACTTGGACGAGCCATCGACGAGCCGCCGACGAGCCACGACGAGCCGACGACGAGCCGCGGCACCGGAGGCGATCTTGCTGTGCACGTGGACGAGTTGCTGAGGAGCTGCTGGACGTGATCGACTACGTACGACTACGTTGATCGACTACGTACGACTACGTGATTGTCTTCACTGCACCGACGCATATCTACATCTTCCGCACCAGTAGTGCGTCGAGTGGTAATCCCGTGATCCTTATACGGCAGCTCTTCCTGGTTATACGCGGTAGAAAAATTTGTTTTGCGCTAGCGTAGCCTACCTCGTAACCCTACAAAATAGACATCCTAGTTTTCTAATTTATGAAAAAATTCCTACCACCTCTCTACATTAAATACCACACCTCTATTCTTTTCAACATTTTCTAATTTCCACTCTTCATTCTTCTCTAATTTTCTAAATTCATGCCTCTAATTTCTAAAATAAATCCTACCACATCCTACCACCTTTCTAGTCTTTTCAACATTTTCAAATTTCTAATTTCATACCTACTCTAATTTATAATGTGTAGCAGCATGGAAACTTACCGGAGGGGTGACGGCCACGGACAGGGGAGCGGGGGTGGCCGGGGGCCGGTGCAGGGCTCGGCGCATGCGGCCGGCCGAGGGCAGCCAGAGCGGGCGCGGGGGGGCCGGCGCGGGCGGCCGGGGCTGGTCGGAGCGGCGCAAGCGGCCGGCGGCGCGGGGAAGGCTGGGGGGCCGGCGGGTTGGCGGTCGGTGCCCTGGGGGCGGCGCGAGAACCGGCCGGCGGCGGCGCGGGGCGGGTGGCGCGGGGCGGCGGCGCGGGCGGGCGGCGCGTGCATGTGCCTGTTGTGCGTCTGGCTGTTTGGGTCCGCGTGAGGCGCTAAGTCCGGGTAAGTGGCGGCTCTGACGAGTGTCACGTGATCTAGCAGTCTGTAAAGACTGTGCAGAGCGCGAGATCATGAGCACTCGGTAAAAAAATTTTTTTTATCGGATTTCAAACTGCGGCTGACACATGGACCCGCGGCGAGCTTTGCCCAGTGTCCAAGGGATGACACTCGCCAAACAGGTTCTTTGCTGAGTGCCCCTTCGTGACACTCGGCAAATAGGTAGTGTTATTTCATGTTCAAAGTAGTTTTAGTTATTAAAAGTATGTAAAGTTTGCAAAAACCTAGTCAAATTCACTAAACATTGGGTATTTCATTTTTTAAGTAATATTATTCCATTATTTCATGGATTTATAGCTCATATTAAATTTATATCTATTAAATTCATATACTTGCAATTAATAAATAAAAATTACCAAACGGATCCGAAAAATTCCCAAAATTTGACATGAACCAATCTATGTTCTCTATGGTCTATAAAAATAAATTTGAACTCAATCACAAATTTAAGTATCGATTCGACTCAAAATCTTACCGGATCCTTCCAACTTCTACGAATCCTCTCCGGAGATGCTTCGAATTCTAAGCATCATATGTCAAAATTTGTGCGAAACCTTCTCAATTTTTTACCACAACCTCTGCATATGAAATCATAGCATCTTGGAAAATCTCATGATTTTCAAACTTCGTTTGTATTTTTGAGAATTAAAAAATCATTTGGCCACACGTTCGTAGTCGTGTTTCCTTAACAAAATGTTCGAAATTTCTTTGCATTTTCTGGGTCAGACCTCAATTTGGACTCACTAACATGAATATGATTTTTCCACTCATATTATTCCATTATTCCAATCACCTGCAGTTCAAATTTAACTTAAATCAACAAATTACTCTAAATGAAATTAATTGATTAAATATAGAAAACAGGTCAATAAATAGTGCACCTTCTACCATGTAGTGCCAAATGCCATACATGTGGAGTGTAAAAAGTTTGGAGGGTGGAGGAGGGAAAAAAATTACTTTTGCCGAGTGTGTCAAAAAACACTCGGCAAACCCTAAAGTATGCCGAGTGTTCCCCATAGCACTCGGCATAATCGCAGCTTTGCCGAGTGTCCCATCACAACACTCGGCAAACTAGTAGGTTTGCCGAGTGTCCCCCTTAGCACTCGGCATACTAGTAGCTTTGCCAAGTGTCCACCGTCGACACTCAGCAAACAACTAACGTCCGTCACGGTTTCGACCGGACGGCGCACGTGTAGGTCATGTGCTCAATAGTTCATCGAGTGTATTAGGTTTGCCGAGTGTCGACAGGGTTTTGCCGAGTGTTTTCTTATTTGGCACTCGGCAAATCGCTTTGTCGCCGAGTGCATTGTGTTTGCTGAGTGTTATGAGCAATACACTCGGCAAATGGGGCCTTCGCCGAGTGCCCGCATTATTGCACTCCACGAAAAAATTACACTCGGCGAATTTAGTCTTTCCCGTAGTGACCATTGGATTAGGGTCACGCGTTGATGCAATCGGTCAAAAAGATATGATGCAATAATAGTGGTGAATTAAAATAGTAGATCAATTAAGTAAATAGCTAGAATTTGATAGAACGGTTTGAGCAACCGGATCTTTCTTCCCCAGCGGAGTCACTAAAATATGTTGGCGCAAATTCGGGGCCAACACACGAGAGCACTAGGGCGTGCAGGTCACGAACAGACCGAATAGCAAAGATGATGCACAGACCAATCAGACTGGTCCAGCAACCCTGTCATATCGGTTTCCTAGGGTTTAACCCAAATCGATTGTTCGAGGGGATAACTACCACGCTTACGTGATGGAGGACGGCTAGGTTTACGAGCAAACTAGCAAAAGGATAACTAGCGCACTTACATGGCGAAGAATGACTAGTTTACGAGCAAACTAGCAAAGGGCGTCGAAGCTCTTGCTCGGGAGGGATCCCGTCACGGTGTGGACGTCGCCGGCGTGCCCTAGGGTTGGCCAGCAAGCCTAGGACGCCATCTATGGTCATGGAGATCAGTAGACAAACAACATGGAGGTTGGAAGAGAGATTTAGGGTTTAGGAGATAAAAAGTAAATGCATAGTTGTTCAATTCGATTGGGTTATCCTCAATCGGCCATGGCCCTTTATATCCCCCCTATTTCTTGGTAAAGCTTGCATGCCAAGAAACATTTACCAGAACCAAAATTGTACAGGAACGATGAATAACACAGCTGCATCGATCATGTCTCATCTTTAAGGATGATAGTATCTATCGGCCGTATCATTTGATTCTGCCCAATATGAAGATTTCAACTTGTTGCTTCTGTTTATATATCTTGTGTGAGTGAAATAAACCTGAGCACACACTACCTCGGCTGTGGATTCTTGAAATACTATTCAAAGTCATTCTCACACTTGCAAGCTATTGTCGATGCATAAAGCGACCAAATTTCTATAATGTCAATTGATCTTTGCAATACCTCTCAAATTGAGAATGAAGAAAGATAAAATGATTCAATATCGCATCCACAAGTTATTTTGATAATTAATACAGTAAGGTGAGTAATCAGCCCAAAAGATGAATATGACACAATTACCTTAGAATTGATGATGGCTATATTACTCTTGAACCCCTCTTGTTTGTTTTTGCATTGTGTTTCAATGCATCTTGGATTATGCAAATATCCAACAAGTTTTCTCCAACTACTAACCTCAGCCTTACTAAGGCCTGAAACTTCAACAGCCAAAGTAGTAGCCATACTGATGAGACCAGTCTCAATGGCAGTCAGACCGGTTTGTTCGAGATGTGCCCCTCGAGCCCTTGAGGCATCAATAAGGTCATAAGTAATCTCTAATCGGGAAGCTATTACTTAGGACGATAACCAAATATATTCATCAGCCGTATATGTTGCCAAGGACGATAATAAAATATCACCCATAATGAATCCATCCATAAGAGTATGCAGAACTGAAATACAAGTGTAGAGAGATGTATAAATTTAGGAATTAAAACCATCTCTAGGAAGTAAATATTTCGGCTTTTGAAAATTAATGGCAACACCTATTGCAATTAATCAATATGCATAGCAATTTGGTAATAACCCTCTATGATATAAAGACCCATATGACCAAGGATCAAAATAAAAGTGTGAGGGATAACCAAACATATATAAGGATGAATTTCAAGACAGATATGCATGGCATTTTTTAAAGCAAATGGATGACGTAATGACCAATAATTTTGATGATTTGCTACAAAACTCAGATTTGGAGATCGTCTTTCGTACCATTTCTTCTCCTTCAACTGTGTTGCACCCTTTGCTTGAACATCATCCTTGTGTTTGAGTGTGAATGCTTCCTTTAGGAACCAATGCCATGTTTTTCTTTCTCAACTCTTGTGCACTAAGCTTTTGAAGCTTCTTCTTCTGCCAATTTGATATACCAAGTGGATGGCTTGGCTGTATTTCAGTTTTGGATAGCGACACTCTTTTCTTGTTTTTTGGTGCTTTCAACTTATTTTGTTCAGATTTAGCACTTGGAGGATTAACGGCTGATTTTTCCTTTCCTTTGCCATTAGTAGCCGAAGTGCTTAACACATTAATTGGCTTTTCACTAATTGAATTCAGATTTGAACTCTTATCTTTGTGACCATCTCTTTTTACTCAATAAACTTGCTTGACAACCTTTTTCTTCTTTTGAATACTAGACCGATCCTTTTGCTCAAAATGGCCATTTTCAACATATGGCATCCTTGCACATGATGGTTATCTTGGAGCTGCATACTCTACATTATATGGTCTAAAATATGAAGGAGTATGTGCCCATGGATCATTCCACCCCCATGAGGAGTAAGGATGAAAACTAGTGGGATGTGGAGCATATGAAACTAGCATTGATGGCCCAAAAGGAGAATATGATGCTACTGCATGAAATTTTTCCCCTTACCAATTCCAATTCCCAGAATTATATTTAGGAGGCAATCTTGATGATTTAACATCATTTGACCGATTAGCACGCTTGGCCTCAGTCTCTTTTTGATATCTAGCCAGAAGTTCATCAAAAGTGAGCTTCAGCTTTTTACCATTGTGCTTAATACAGTCTTTACCTCCATTCACTACAGGACACTTAGGTCTCGACACTTTTGAACTTTTCAGACCTGAACCAATCTGACAGGTTTGGGAGACCGGTCTGACTTGTTTTGCCAAACCGGTCAGACCTGTTTGCCAAACTGGTCTGACCTGTTCACCCAGCACAGGAAGAATAACAGGTTCTCAATCTGATGGAGAAAAATCCGTTTGCCCCTAGGTAACTTCTAGGATTTTGATAGGCTCATCATCCTGAATAGTTGCTTGAACTTGCAATTCATGGATGTTGTCTTTCTCATTACTTGGGAGCTTCGAATCTTTCTCTTTGGTAATTAAATTTGGATCTCTACATGAACCGGCTGATGCTAACTAATTTAATGATCCTTTGCCATCAAGACCAATTGTTGCCAATTGGTCATCCTCTTGTGTTTGAGAAAATCTCAATCGTCGAGTATTAATGGCCGATTGTATAAATTGGCGAAACATATTGCAATTGCTAGTATAATGATCAAATGAATTATGCCTCTTACAATACTTTCGATCTTCTAATTCAAGAGGTGATGGAATAACTTTGTGATCAAATAGCTTAATAAATTTATTCTCTAGCAAGATATCAAATAGATCATCACACAAAGTCAAATCAAAAGTATATTTTATTTTCTCTAACCGATACTATTGTGGACAAGGCTTTAAGGCCAAGCAAGCAAATGGTTCAGATTTCTCACCGATCCATTCAGCTATAGCTTTCCTTGTGCTTTTCATATCTGATGCTTTAGATTTTATCACTATATTAGCATTAGATTTCACAATGATTTTGCTTTTAAATCCAGAATGACCATAAGCAAACCATGTAGAGAAAAACTTTGGCAATGATGATGGAGAAAATTTAAATGCCAAAGTGTTACTATTATCAGCCTTCCTAATTTTCACAATCCATTGGCTAAGACAATCTGAAGGCATACTATTACTAGCAAGTAAATTACCATTCTCAATCGATCTCTTGGAATTATTTATGATAGAATCACTAATAGATGAATTAACTAATATATGATCTAGTTGGGAATTACTTGCAAAGCATACCTTGTCAAATATGTTGGAGAGGCGAGGAACCTTGATGTGGATGATATCGTGCTTCTCATCTTGATGGCAGCCCACAGCCACGTTCTGCATGGACCGGTCAGACCGGATTATGGAACCGATTCGACTGGTGCTTCCAGGATTGTTGGAAATCACCTTGTGTTGACATGCTAATGTTTCCTTCTTGCCTCTATTGTCATAGTCTTTGATAGTTTGATGTTTCTCACTACTCAAACTTTTCTCAACCAAATCTTGTCGTTTAATAAAGCGATAATCTCTAGAAAAATGCACGACACCTTCAGCTTCAGAAAAATCAAGTATAGATATTTTCTTATGTTTGACATGGCTTTGTACAACTAAACTTGGTTCTTTTGATAAAAACAGATCCAGAATATCTATTATTTAGTTTAGCCATAGTAATAACCGAACTATTGCTCAAATCTGAATCATTCTTGTCGGATTTAGTAGCCCGGTAGTCCACCAGGGGATTTCCCAAGTGGTAAATCTGTAGGCAGGGAGGATTGCGAGATCAAGAACTCGAAGGTAATCATGAGAACACAAAGGTTTAGACAGGTTCAAGCCTCCGGAAAGTAATACCCTACGTCCTATGTTTTGCCGGTTTGTATTGCTTTGTGTGGGTGCGAAGAATAGATCGGATGCTCTCGGGAGGCACCCTTGGCCGCTTTATATAGGCTAATGACCTAAGGTTACAAGTTGGTTTGAATCTAATCTAATCGGTTGTTACATGGAAAGCAACTCGAGTTGGATTATAATAAGTACCCTGTAATATCCGGGCTGATTTGAATCGCCCAGCCTCCTTGACTTGCGCTCCAAGTATCTTTAAGTCCTTGGCCCGCATGTTCTGGTCAGGCGGGCCCACTTGCTAGGGCTAGCCAGTATCCTGGTCGGTGGGGACCCATGGGGTACCATATCCCTCAAGCCCCTGAGCGGTGTGTAGGCAAACAAGAACCTGAGGACATCGCAGCGAAGCTTGGAATGTGATTGGCTGAAGCTGCGATGGCGTCATAGTGACGGAAAGGCTACGCAGTGCTCAAAAAAGAAGAAAATTCGAGCGAATGCAGAGCCATACGCGCAGCGCGAAGTCGAGCGCCGAACTGATGGATGTCGGGCATCTGGTAGGTTGAAGCGAAAGACATGGAGGATGTCGCAAGACGCACTCCATATGGAGTAGCCCCCGAGCATTGAAGCAATTAAAATAATCAGTCCAATGGTCAAAAACATAATGTAACATGAACAAATCCATATGTACAAGGACTGGCAAAGCTGCAAAAGCATCGCAACAAGAAATAGGCGCTAAGCCCCCGAGCATGAGGACTAGCAAAGCCGCAGAGTCGTGCCGACCAGAAATAGGCGCCTAGCCCCCGAGTACGAGGACTGGTGGGGATGCAGAGGCACGCCGATCAGAGATAGGCGCCATGCCCCTAAGTATGAGGACTGGCTGGGCCACGAAGGCACGCCATGCAACTTAACGGGAAACCCGCAAATTACGTCTAACACTTGCCGTGTAACGGATGGTCCGCAAATTCCGTCACTAGGGTTACGCCATCAGTGTCTTCAAAAGCTGAAGGGGCGCGGATTCATTTTCATGTCCGGTCCACCCACACTCGAACACCACCAGCAGTGCCATAGTCATCACTCCTGAGAGCCTGAGGTCTTGCCGCCATATCCATAGAGCACATCCAGCGCTCCTCCACCCACAGGGTGTAGCCACTACCGCCTCAGCACGGTTCCCTACCATATGCGAACCAAGAAGCCCGCCTATATTCGATCTGCGCAGCAAGGGTTAGAAATCGAGGAGATGGTGGAGCAAGCACCGGATCCATCCACCTACTGGATGAAATCCGTGATGACCAAAGAGCGAATCCAGGCCCTTGATGACCGGAATCTCCTGGGACCCAAGGCGCTACTGGAGTGGAAGGCGACCGCTGGCCAAGATTTCCCCTCCGAGGACAAGATGGAGACTGTTGTCTTTGTAGTGTTCTTCGAGCGTGGATTTGGGATCCCAACGGGGGATTTCTTTCGTGGATTACTGGAGTACTACAAAATCAAGTTAGTACATCTCAACCCCAACTCCATTCTGGACATCATAGTTTTCATCCATCTTTGTGAAGCGTTCCTCGCCATTCCACCCCATTTCAATCTGTGGAAGTATCTATATCAATTGAAATCGCCAACCTGAAAAGGCATGGGCTCACAGCCGGGGCTGTGAGCATCAACTTCTGTCGGAGGTTAACGCAGCCGATCAAGGACGGGGTCCATCCGGCATATGAATACACAAGACAACTAGATCCAACCCAAGAGGCACAGCGAAAGGTGACCAAAGAAGATGTCACGAACCGGGTATGCGAGTTCTTTGGTGGTGTCATCAAGAACAAGTGCTACCCCGAGGCATATTCCCTCACGAGGTCGGCCAACCCGATATGATCTTAACTACATGGATTTGGCATTCACGCTTTGCTTTTGTGTTGTCTCTGACTAATCTTGTTGATTTACCAGAGCCACGAGTTTGAGTTCTTTTGCCTGGCGCCACTTCTTGAAGGGGCCGAGCAAAAATGACCCAAGGTCCACCCAACCACCGAGTCCGACTAGCCACCTGCTACCCTTTTTTTGGAGTCGATCTCCTCCATTGGGTCGGATGAGGATGTGTCAGATGAGGTCGGCCAGGCCGAGGACTCCGCACCAGTTGGACGTCAAACACAGCAGGCCGTGAAGAAGCTTCCCACCAAATCTCAAAAGTTGAGCGGTAAGAGGAAGAAGGTGGCTGGTAAGAAAGAGAAGGCTACCCGAGCACAGCCTCCGTGGGCAGATTTGCCAGCGAAGCGAACAAGGAGTCGGACGTGCCGAGCCCGGCCGCCAAGAAGAAGAAGGCCGAGCTCCTTGACACGACCGCAGCTGGCGCGGAGCAGATCAAGGAGACGCTAAAGGCAAAAATCCGTGGGGGCCGAGCGAAGATGTGTTGTCGCCACCACCGCCCTTTCGTCCCAAGTTTCAGGTGAAGCAGAGCACCATGTAAGTGCAACCTGGTTATATTATCTGTCTTGTGGTTCTTTTGCTACCTATCTTGCTTAAGTTGCCTCTCACACTGACAATACAGGAAAGCCATGCTAGATGATGAATTTGGTACATAACTGACTGTTGGCTCGTCCAATGCCGAAGGGGCGAGCGGCCGCGTCCTTAAACAGTCCTCGCCTCTGGAGGCTGGGGGGGATCAAGAGAGGCACACCGGATGAGAAGCTGTACCAATCTCGGTGCCGCAGCAAGGCGTAGTCGGGGATATTACGGCTTCAAGTGCAGTTGCTACGGACGCTGCTGTAGTTAGCTCCAGGGCTGAGCAGGTGTCTATGAGAGAGCCGGAGCCGAGCCTCACCTGGAAGAGTTGCCCATGGATGATCTGCTGCTGGAGAAGTCCACCGGGGATGCTAGCGTGGACATGCGAGGAGGAGATGATCCTAATACCCTGGACTTTTCTAGGACTAACCTTGCTGGGGACATGGCGGAGGACAAGAAAGATCTTGCCGAGCTGCAGCAGTCATCCTCCAAGATTTCCACATGGTATTTGTAAGTATGCCGACCAACCCAGAGAACCTACATCTTAAATCCTGTTTCTTTGCAGTGCTCTGATTTTTAGAGTGTAAACAGAATCTAGCCGCACGTGCTCATAAGAGGGCAAACGTGATTCAGGAAGCCGAGGAATATCGCCTTAAGGCACAACGACTTAAGGCTGACCTCAAGAAGGCCAAAGAGGATGCCATGGAGCAACTTAAGCAAAAAGACCTAGAGCATGCCGAGCACAAACAGATCCTTGCCGCACAGTTGAAAGATGCATTGTGCCGACCTGTCGACTCAGTTCTGTCCTTGAAGTCTTGGTGCTGATGTGTGCTGGTTCGAATGAGCAAATGCCGAAGCGAGGGAGCAGAGGCTAAAGTGAGGCCTCAAAGAATGCAAGGCTGCAAATGCTCATCTCCAGGAAGATCACAACATGGTGGTTCACCGTGAGTACGCTGTGTCGCAGAAGCTGGCTTACGAGACCAGCTTGCGCAAGGATACTAACCACTACTTAGTAGTTGTAATGCAAAGTCTCCAGCGTGACCAAGTGGTGATTGCAGGGCTGGAGGTGGAGTTGGAAGATCTGCGCAAGGCAGCCAGCTATGTGATGGACATGGTCCAACCGGAAACCAACCCGACTGCGCCGACGCCACTTCTCGATTGCCTTAAGAGTGTGCCTGGTTGGCTAAAAGAGCTGCTGAAGGATACTGTGGTGGAGTGCATCAAGAATGTCTTGGCAGTGTTAAAGACGCACTTCTCATGGATTCCTTTGGAGCGTGCTAGTGCAGGGGTCGCTTCGGACTCGATGTAGAGAAGCTTCCGGAACTGGCTGAAGAATTTAATGGTGTAGCGAAAACGTCGTTAAGCAGCTGGACCTGTAAAAAAAAACTTGCAGTGTATCAAACTGTGTGATAAGACAAGTGATCTAATTGATTTAATGTACTTGGAAAGAAAGGGATCCATCCCTCCCTTGGTGTATACGATGGGACAACGTGTAGATGAGGCTTGTAGCCGCTAAGCGTTCAGCCTTGCCTGACCAGCATTTTGCTGAGAACGGATCTCGAGCTTGTAGAAGGGTTGAACGCAAGGTTGTCTTGGTTTTGCGAGCTAGGTCACCGACCACACGAGTTAGTCGTATTGCCTTGAGAGGGGGAGGAGGAGGATGGGAGACCTAGAGGTCGGCGCCTAGGAGAAGCCCCCGAGCATGAAAGCGAGTGGTCTGTCAAATAGGTCGGACAGCCCCCGAGCGTTAGGAACAGCTCAGGCAAGAGAACAAGGAAGTAGGTACGCAAAGAACCTCAGAGGTTTTATTCATTCAATAGAAAGGGAAAAAAGAATACATAGCTTTTAAGTCCTAAGGGTAGAAGCGCCGCAGGTGCTCGATGTTCCATGGATTGGGGACACCTGAGTCGTCCACCCATTGGAGTCGATAGGTGTCTAGCTGGATGACTTCTTTAACAATGAAGGGGCCCTCCCAAGGGGCTGCCAGCTTGTACATGTCTTTGGTGGACTGGATCCGGCGAAGCACCAAATCGCCGACGTTGAAGGATCGTTCTTTAATATTCTGATCGTGGTAGTGCCGTATCTGCTGCTCGTGGCGTGCATGCTGAATGAGAGCCGCCACTCAATGCTCCTCGAGGTTGTCGATGTCAATCCACTGGCTTTTTTCCTCTTCGCCTTCCTCATAGTATTGGATGCGTGGGGCGCTAAAAGCTATGTCGGAGGGCAAGATTGCTTCTAAGCCGTACAGCATGAAGAAAGGAGTGTAGCCTGTAGCCCGACTTTTTTGGGTCCGAAGACCCCAGATGACATTGGGTAGCTCGCGTAGCCACTTGGTAGCGTACTTGGATGCGTCATTGAAGATGTGAGACTTGAGGGACTGGAGGACCATCCCATTCGCGCGTTCGACCTATCCATTGCAGCGCGGGTCGGCTTGTAGATTGGAGTTGCATCATTGCGGGCCTTCTCATTATCAGGTGATAAGACAATAAGCTTTTCAGCTTTAGATTTCATCTCTCTTATAATTCTCATTAGTTTAGGGAAATCTGCCTTAAGGCTAGCAAGTTCTGCTATTGTGATGTAGAAATTTCATGTGGTATATTTTTATGTGGAACATCACTAACATGAGCTTTTAGTAACGAAGCATGAGCAATATCAAATTTTTGTGATGATATATGCGACAAAACATATGCTGAATTAACTTGTGAATTAACTTGTGGAGGTGTATATATTCTTGCTAAATTTTCATTAATTTGGCTATAGTTATTAGAAATATTTGGAGCCAAATTATGATTAATAGCATTTGTATATGGTGCTAAAAAAGCAGGTGCAACCTCCATTCTAGTAGCCTGTTGTGCAACATATGATGGTTGAGAATAACTAGCCGGATAGCTAGAATTAGCATGGCCAATTTTCTCATTCACCGGCATGTTTGCTGAATTCTCACTAATTTGGCTATAACCATTGCTAGAACAAGGAACCAAATTGCGAGCATTGACATTATAATCCATGGTTTTGTATACAACATTGGTGTCACAATCTTCCTCATTAGCCTTTCTAAACCAGCGGTAGAAAAACTGCTCTAATTGAGACCATGTGCGAATAAAATTTAGTGACATAGTAGTAAACCAAACATAAGCACCACCAAACAATGATAAAGGAAATAATTTTAATCTCAAGATCTCATTGGAGCTAGCTTCTCCACATTGTATGAGAATTTTTTTATATGTTGTACAGCTTTTCCATCTTTTCCAGAGAATTTAACAAAATTAGGTATTCTAAAACCATTTGGGGGCACAAAACTGAATTATAATGCTCAAGGTATAGATTTTGATATGGACCCATTTTGCCCCTTAGCTCTATTTCAAACTAGTCCCTTAATATGCTAGCCATTTGATCGTATGTTTGAGGCTTCATACTAGGCTCAAAATAATTGGCCGAACTCACCATGTTAGTTTGGCCTTGATAACCGTTCATTGGCTTATGAACTTGTACAGTCGATGTGTAAGAGTAAATAGGTGCATGTTATATGTTGCTAGTGGTATTAAAATTCAGAGCATGCATATCATTTGACACTGGCTTTTGCATGTAACATTCAGAATTATAATTTGCATAAGTAAAACCATCTGAATAATTACTGGCCGATGCAATATGCCTACTAATATCATGTCTAGCAACATCAACATGAGAATTTGTGGTACTTGCAAAATAATTATTAGACATAGGTAATGTATTTGCACATTGTACCTTGCGCTCGTTGTAGTTGAACTGATGCAAACTATATAGATATCCTGCCATAACAGGTCTTGACGCTTCTGGTCTTGTGATAAATAAATCCATATATTATTGATACTCTAAGCAATCAATGACCAACAGTTTGCTTTCAATCTTGAATAGTAGTAGCAAGCAAAACACAATGCAAACGGCTTTGCAAACGGCTTTGCAAACGGCTTGAGCGGCCTGATGCAATGTCCAAGTATAGATGCAATGAATCCAAAAAGATCAGATGCAACAATAGTGGCAGATCAAAATAGTAGGTCAATTAAGTAAATAGCTAGGGTTTGATAGAACAGTTTGAGCAACTGGATCTTTCTTCCCTAGCAGAGTTGCCAAAATGTGTTGGTGCAAATTCGAGCCAACACAGGAGAGCACAAGCGCGTGCGGGTCGTGAACAAACCGAATAGCAAAGATGATGCACAGATCGGTCGGACCAGTCAAACCGGTCTAGCAACCCGGTCAGACCAGTTTCCTAGGGTTTAGCCCAAATCGATCATTCGAGGGGATAACTACCATGCTTACGTGATGGAGGACGGCTTGGCTTACAAGCAAACCAGTAAAGGGATAATCAGTGCACTTACATGGAGAAGAATGACTAGTTTACGAGCAAACTAGCAAAGGCTATCGAAACTCTCGCCTGGGAGGGCCCCGTCAGGGCGTGGACATCACCGGCGTGCCCTAGGGTTTTCCAGCAATCCTAGGACGCCATCTATGGTCGTGGAGATCAGTAGACGAACAACATGGAGGTTGGAAGAGAGATTTAGGGTTTAGGAGATATAAAGTAAATGCATAATTGTTTGATTCGATTGGGTTGTCCTCAATCGCCTGTGGCCCTTTATATTTATAGGATGGGGAGGTCTTGCCTCAGTAGGAGTCGAAGGTTATACAAATCCCATATTAAAAGACAACTCCTTACTCGGATTAGGCTGGTCAAACTGGTTAGACCAGCCCATCCAAACCAGTCTGACTGGTCTGCATAGGGCTGAATCTTACCAGAGCCATAACTCTCTCATCCGGATTCCAAATTGGATGTTCTACATATGCATTTCGATCGCCTCGACGAGATCTATGCAATGGTGAAGTCAAATAAAATATTTAAAAATATTAGATTCAGACAGCAAACTCCTATGAATGCCAATTTTAGTCGTCAACATATTTACTTCGCCAATCATGTCCCCTTTCGTTTGCAGGGAATGCATTATTTGCACTATGTGCTCGGTTGTCGACCGTATCTTCTACGACTGGAGCTCTTTTCTTCAATTGTTGCTTGCTATTATGATTATGTCTAGTGCGCCTCTAAAAGATATTTTTTAGTAAGTATATAGATTGCTAATTCATTGGACAAAGAATTGATTGTTATAGCACTCTAGATGCAATTTCTGACCTAGAGTATTTTTTCCTGTGAAGGTTGGCCTTCACATAAGCATGTGAATACTATTGTACACCGCTCCCTCCATTTCAAATTGCAGGTCATTTTGATTTTTTCTATATTCATAGTTTTTTCTACATTCATAATTTTTCTATGCATCAAGGTATACGTTATATCTAGATGCATAAAAAAACTATATATCTAGAAAAACCAAAATGATCTATAATTAAATTATTTCATCATAAGCCTCTAAGATTTTTTTTTTCAAAAGACGTACGCGTTGCTCAAACACTTTACTAGTATAGTAGCATGCTGATCTTGATTTAAGCTAGTACGACAAGGTAGCACCAAACAAGGCATGAAGAACTTTAGTTCTTAAGTGGCGTCAAAATTCTGCCGTACACGACCCCGAAACTGACTTTGATTTAGGTATAAGGTCTGTTAAAACTCTGCCGCACACAAGTCCTGAGCCCCTAACCGACTTAGGATTGTATAACTGCCACCGTATGCTACCGACCTCGGAAGACAGCAGAGTCCGTTCCGAATTGGATCAAGCCACGTCGCGCCCAATATATCAGACGCCGCAGCCTTCACCAAAACCCTCCGAGGCCTTCGATCGAAACCCCTCGATCGATCGATCAGCTTCGGCGACTCGGCGTCGTCGAAACCGATCTCGATCTACCATGTCCGGCGGCGGCAGCAGCAGCAGCAGCATGGACGCCAACGGCGGCAGCAAGAAGGACTTCAGCACGGCGATCCTGGAGCGGAAGAAGGCGCCGAACCGCCTCCTGGCGGACGACGGTGAGGGCAGCGTGGTCCCTGACAACTCCACAGTGGCGATCACCACCGCCGCCATGGAGCAGCTCGGGATCTACGTGGGCGACCTCGTGCTGCTCCGCGGCAAGCGCCGCCGCGAGACCGTCTGCTACGTGCTGCCCGACGACTCGTGCCCCGAGGGCCGGGTCCGCGTCAGCCGCGGCGTGCGAGCCAACCTCCGCGTCAAGCTCGGCGACGTCGTCACCGTGAACCGGCGCCTCGACGTCCCCAACGGCACGCGCGTCCAGGTCACGCCGTTCGAGGATTCCATGGACGGCATTTCCGGCGACCTCTTCGAGGCGTACCTCAAGCCCTACTTCCGCGAGTACCTGCGGCCGCTCTGCAAGGGCGACACCTTCATGGTGCGCGGCAACATGCGCGCCGTCGAGTTCAAGGTCGTGGCCACGGAGCCCGCCGACTGCGTCCTCGTCGCGCAGGACACGACTATATTCTGCGACAGCGGCAAGCCGGTGAAGCGGGAGGACGAGGAGCGGCTCGACGGGCCCGGCTACGACGACGTCGGCGGCGTCCGCAAGCAGCTGGCCCAGATCCGTGAGCTCGTCGAGCTGCCGCTGCGCCACCCCAAGCTGTTCCAGACGCTCGGCGTCAAGCCGCCCAAGGGCATCCTGCTCTACGGCCCGCCGGGCACCGGGAAGACGCTGCTGGCGCGCGCCATCGCCTCCGAGTCCGGCGCCCACTTCGTCGTCGTCAACGGCCCGGAGATCATGTCGAAGATGGCCGGCGAGAGCGAGGAGAACCTGCGCAAGGTGTTCGAGGACGCGGAGAAGCTGGCGCCGTCCATCATCTTCATGGACGAGATCGACGCCATCGCCCCCAACCGCGACAAGACCCACGGCGAGGTGGAGCGGCGCGTGGTGTCGCAGCTCCTCACGCTCATGGACGGGCTCCGGCCGCGCGCGCAGGTTGTGGTCATCGGCGCAACCAACCGCCCCAACAGCCTGGACCCGGCGCTCCGCCGCTTTGGCCGCTTCGACAGGGAGCTCGACATCGGCGTGCCCGACGAGGTCGGCCGCCTCGAGATCCTCCGTATCCACAGCAAGGACATGCCCCTCGCCGACGACGCCGACCTCGAGCGCATCTGCAAGGACACCCACGGCTTCGTCGGCGCCGACCTCGCCGCGCTCTGCTCCGAGGCAGCCTTCCAGCTGATCCGCGAGAAGATGGACGTGATCGACGTGGAGGAGGAGACCATCGACGTGGACGTGCTCAACTCTCTGCGCGTCTGCAACGACCACCTCAAGCACGCCATGGAGGTGACCAAGCCGTCCGCGCTGCGCGAGACGGGGCTCGTGGAGGTGCCCAAGGTGTCGTGGGAGGACATCGGCGGCCTGGAGGACGTCAAGCTGGAGCTCCAGGAGACGGTTCAATACCCGGTGGAGCACCCCGAGATGTTCGAGATGTTTGGCATGTCGCCGTCGCGCGGCGTCCTCTTCTACGGGCCGCCGGGGTGTGGGAAGACGATGCTGGCCAAGGCCATCGCCAAGGAGTGCAAGGCCAACTTCATTAGCGTCAAGGGCCCCGAGCTGCTCACCATGTGGTACGGCGAGAGCGAGGCCAACGTCCGGGACCTCTTTGACAAGGCGCGCGCCGCGGCGCCCTGCATCCTCTTCTTCGACGAGCTGGACTCCATCGCCGTGAAGCGCGGCGCCAGCGTGGGCGACGCCGGCGGCGCGTCGGACCGTGTGCTGAACCAGCTGCTGACGGAGATGGACGGCATCAACGCCAAGAAGACGGTGTTCGTCATCGGCGCCACCAACAGGCCCGACATCATCGACCCGGCGATGCTCCGGCCGGGCCGGCTGGACCAGCTCATCTACATCCCGCTCCCCGACGAGCCGTCGCGGCTGCAGATCTTCAGGTCGTGCCTGCGCCGGTCCCCCGTGTCGCGGCGCGTCCACCTGCCGGCGCTGGCGCGGATCACGGCCGGGTTCAGCGGCGCCGACATCACCGAGATCTGCCAGCGCGCATGCAAGCTGGCGGTGCGCGACCTGGTCCAGCGGAGCCTGGAGGTGGGCAAGGCGGTGGCCATGCGCGGCGCGGAGATCGGGCTGGGCCACTTCCTGGGCTCCCTGAAGCACGCGCGGCGGAGCGTGAGCGACATTGACGTTCTCAAGTACGAGTTCTTCGCGCAGCGTCTCAAGGGCGGGGGCTTCGAGGAGGAGCCCATCATCGCGGCCCCCATGGGGAAGGAGCCGCTGACCATCACGGAGGTTGAGGACGACGACACCGCCATGAACGACGACTCGCTGTACTAGACGTGCCAGTACGATTGTATAGTATACTAGAAATTTTGGAGAGTACGATGTTCACTAGAAAATTTTGACGAAATATTATGTGTTTCATTTCATCTTCTTGACCTGTTTTGAGTATTTTTGTCGTCCCCGAGCTAAATTTACGAGGGATCTTAAAGCACCATGCTGTCTTCTCACCTTAGTTTTTTCCCTAATCTTTTGGATTAGAAATATTGGTTAAAGTTTTATAGTTTTGACCATCAATGGATAAGAAGTCGTGTAAGAAGTCGTGTAGATGGAATAGTTAAAAGGTCAATCGTAAACATTATCATATTAATTTTACCGGCATTGCAAATTTGCAATACCGAGTACATCAGCAATCCAAAAAGGAACAATTAAAAAAAGCTTCCATTACGCCCGATTTTGGGCCAAAGAAGGAACAAAGGATGTAAACGGCCCACCATTGACCCGACCAATTATTTATGAGCCCGTGGTCGGCCCAGCCGTATCATCCAGAGCCCAGGTTAGCACCACAGCCAACGCTGATTTGAGTGCGTATATGTTGCTGTGAATTCCATGCTGAGTAAATATACATGAATGGTTATTATATTTGTTGGCTGGTTTCAATTTGACCATTATATTTAGAAAAGTGTAAATCATGACTATTAAAATCGCTCGAATCTATGATACAGCTCATTAATTATACGTATTTGGATGAAAATAATGGATTGATAGAGTCGAGCGACCTTAATAATCATGATTTGCACTTTTCTAAGTATATAATGGTATTTGCGAATAATTTAAGTTTCTAAGTTCTTGTGCTCCACGCATCCGTTCGTCCACGTAAATCAGATGTTGCAATGATATTTTTGGTTCACACAAGATACTTTCTCTTCTCTCTCACTCAATGGTCCCACCCGTCACCTTCTTCTCCAGCTTCCTTTCTTCCCCACTTTCCTTGGTGCAGCTCACCACCGCAAACTTTGAATTCACACATGATACTTTCTCTTCTCTATCAGTCAATGTTCCCACCCGTCACCTTCTTCTCCAGCTTCCTTTCTTCCCCCCTTTCCTTGGTGCAGCTCACCATCGCAAACTTTGAATTCGATTCAAGACCTCGACTTCCACAACCAAGTGCTCTACCAACAAATTTTTGCGAACGAGAAGGGTCAAAGGGGCGTCTGTGTCCATGGAAGGGTGAGGTAGTTCTCTTGACAGTAACAGGGTCAAATCCTTCCAAATGATGGTCTGGTTCTAGGTGACTTCGTGATAAATATCAAGAGGCTTCCTGATGCAAGTACTTGGGCATAATTTTGTGGCAAGTTAACATACTCTACCATCTCTCCAGTCTCCACATACAATTCACAACTGATTTGCTCTGACTTTGTTGAGATGTACGAAGTCAAAAGCCACATCAGCCTGATGGATCGTGCAGAATTTCACGTCTGCTTGATGGATAGTGCAATCTTTTTGTTTTTTACTAATATCCCTTGACCCAGCCTTCTTTGAAGCCTTCACTTTGGGCATCTTCTTCGACTCTTTTGAATTTGAACTTTTTGACACCGAGCTGCAAAATACTTTGTGCTCATAAATTGCAGTTTTATTTGCAATGGATTGAAGCTGCCTCGTTACTGAATTCTGAGAAAACAACCTTTCCACGCCAGAGCATGAATCTTTTTTAGAAGTAAAACTGTGGGGGTTTCCCCACAATGCTTCGTGTTATAAAAAAAAAAGGCAACTGTACAAAGAGGAATACTTACAAAGGAGGGAAGGGAGGTTTAAATTAAGCTAATGTCTCTAGCCATTGTACGATTACTGGTCTATGATCCTCTCTAACTCTATGCAGCTGGAGAGTAACCTGCTCCTTGAATCTCACGATCCAAAGCCTATGGGTGGGGTTGATATTCTCGAAGATCTTATTGTTTCTCAGGTTCCAGATTTCCCAAGCAGCTATGATAAATATTTCCATGAAGAAAGGTATTTGTGTCGTTTGCCGTGTTTGAGAGATGCGTTCATGGCTTCGTGCAGGTCCGGTGCCTGTGTCCAGTGGATTCCGAGTTTCTGCCAACATCTAGTTGCAAATTGGCAAGAGAAAAATAAGCGGCCGATGTCTTCTTCACATGCATTTGGGCATAGGACACAATTGTGATTCGGTTGAACATTGAAATTCCTCCTCCTAAGGATATTCCTGGTACTGAGCTGATCCACAAGTAGTAGCCAAGCAAAGAACTTCAATCTTGGTGTACACTTGGATTGCCAAATTTGCCTGAGCATGAATCTTGACGATGGTTATATCATAAGAAAATGCTATTTCTTTACAATAGTTTTGAACAACTATTATATAGCAAATCTGCAATTTATCCCATTCAGAGAATCTGTAATTTATCAATATATAGAATATTCTACAAGTTTCTTCACCCTGAATATATGCAAACTCGTAATTTAGCATAGTACCACCACAGTTCATATCTGCTTCGCTCTGACTTTGTTGAAATGGACAAAGTCAAAGGCCACAACAACGCTCCCATCCAGCCTCTTCATGACGAACCTCTCCGCCAGCACCGATCCGCCGGCAACCTTCCCGGCGTCCTCCTCCTCGTCGACCCAGCCGCCCCTGCACTGTTCCCACCGCATCCTCTCCCACATGCTCGTGCAAACCCCGACCATCTGCCCCGTCGCCGCCGCCCTGAACCACACGTAGGCGTCGCCGTGGCGCGAGTTCAGAGACTCCTGCTCTGCTTCCACGATCCCGCCGACGAGCGCCTTCTTGCTGGCAAGCTTCGAGACGCCGCCGCCGGCGTCCGGGCGCACCGGCTCCCACCGCTGCTCCAGCGTCACCTCGTAGAAGCGCTGCGCCCCATCTGCTCGCGCGGCGTGACGCCGGCTTCTTTGACGAGGTAGAACGGGGCGTACCATTTCCCGACGGCCGCCGCCGTAGCTGCCACCGGGAAGGTGTCAGCGACGGCGAGCTGGCGCGTCCGGAGCGCGGCGGCGTCCAGGCCCAGCGCCTCGCCGAGGTCGAACTTCTTGGACTTGGACGCGTACACCTCCCAGTACTTGTGGCGGAGGGTCGAGGACGGGAAGGCGTCGGCGGCGACGGCCCTCGCCGTGAACCAGCCCCGCCGCCGCTGGACGATCTCGACCTGCTGGTAGACGTCGGCCGGGTCGAACGGCCGCGGCGCCACGTCGCTGATGCACCGGCAGAAGCAGCACGTCGCCATGTCCTCCTCGCGGGAGCACGCCCTGACGAGGCCCTTGCGCTTGCCCTTGGCGATGACGGCGTAGTAGCGGTTGGACGCAAGCGGCTGGTCGGGGACGGGGACGAACACGACGGCTTCTTCATGGGTGCTCCTATTTTCGCCGGCTCCTACCGTGTACCTCACCTTGAGCACGCGGTCCTGCGGGAAGGGGAGCTCACGGACGCGCCTGTCAGGGAGCAGGCCCCAGAAGCGAGTCTCCTCATCGACGGCGCCCTTGACGACGAGGTAGCCGGAGTTCCGGCCCTCCGGCGGTGGCTCCAACGACGCCTCCGGTTGGCTCTTAAAGAGGGAGAGCGGCTTCGTCGCGTACATGCTGAAGTTTTGCTAATTTTGTCGGGATGATGGATGCGATCGAGCATATAGTTAAGGAGAGAAGTTGCTTGGCTGATTTGGTCACTAGAAATTGAGTTGACTTAACGTCACTCGTCAAATCAAAATTGGCGATGCGCCTGCTTTTGAGCTGACTTATCTTTGAAGGAAACTTTGGCAGCCCTTGGTTGGATAGAGCTTTGGCAGCTCTTGGTTGGATAGAGCATTGAGCTGCCTGAAGAACTTTCTTGCAAGAGACAGTGGTTCAAAATTACAAAGGGTGCAAAAGGAAAGGAAAATTGGGCTGACTTATCTATCATTAGTTAGTTCGTTACACGTTAACGAAAATAGGGGGCGTAATCAATTGAAGCATTTTGCTGACCGTATTCAGAGCTCCCGTATTTGAACAGCAATATTCCTGCCCCGTATTTGAACAGGAATATTCCTAGTGGTATTCCCGTATTCAGTGGTATTCCTAGTGGGCTAGTTTGAGGTTGTGAACCTCTAAATACGGGAATACCCAGCCCTTGGACTTTCTCTCCCCTGTTTCTGGCCTTTGCGGCGCCTGCTAATGGGCTTTCTTTTATTGAACTGTGGGCTCCATTTGAACCCACTCTGCTCCGGAGATGCTACGTGGCTTCCGGAATTTTTCTTCTTATTTGACTTCCATTGCTGGAGATCCGTGCAACGGTTGAGATTGTAAATTTGCTTAGGGAGTGTTTGGTTCCTCCCCCAAACTTTAGCTCCTATCACATCGAATGTTTAGATACTAATTAGAAGTATTAAATATAGACTATTTACAAAATCCATTACACAGATGGAGGCTAAACGGCGAGACGAATATATTAAGCCTAATTAGTCCATGATTTGACAATGTGCTGCTACAGTAACCATTTGCTAATGATGGATTAATTAAACTTAATAGATTCATCTCGCTGTTTAGCCTCCATCTATGCAGTTAGTTTTATAATTAACTCATATTTAGTCCTCCTAATTAGCCTCCGAATATTCGATGTGACACGAACTAAACTTTAGCTCGAGGAACCAAACACCCACTTAGGCACGAAGCAGGTGGAAACCCGATGGACAGGTGTCAACAGCTGAGCGAATGGGGTGGATGGGAATCTAATTCGAGTTTCAAACTTCAAATACGATTTTCTCATAAACCGTCAATCCATTTTGAAATCCGTTTGAACCACCATGTTATTTGGAATTAATGCAACAAAATAAGATCCAATATGAGTATATTTTTATTTTTTTAATATATTTTTAAAAATCAACATTTGGATTGTACTATTTCAACATTTTGAGCAATTACTTCAACATTTTATACATGACGCTTCAACATTTTCTACCGAATGTTGATCTAATTTATCCAAATTATTGAACTAAGTTTAAGAAAATGTTGAACACAGTACTTTAGAATGTTGACTAAATTAGTTCAACAGTTTAAACGTGTCAGTTTAATTTTATGTGAAAATGGTAAAATAGTATAATCAGAACGTTGAATAGTTTTTTCAATCTGAAATGTTGATTAAACTCTTTTAGATTGTAATTGACGTCATCGTACATCTTGTACATAATTAGCTAATAGCTAGTATAATTAGAAAAATGAAGAAAGGAAAAAAAAATAGACAGAAGCCTACCTACTGTGCCTGATTCTTCCTCCTGAGGTTTACGACAAGCTGCATGCATGTACTGTTTGTGCCGTCGCTGTTGGTATCTGCACTTGGGCTGTAAGCTGTTGGGTAGATGTGATGGGCATGGGCTGTGCACTGTATAGCTTATTATAGAGCCACCCCTCTGGTCCTATACATTGTCCGATTTTCGTCAGATTTCAGATGCTCCTACACGGAACCGGGCATCCATACATTGGAGACACCCTTATAAGCATCGATCTTCCCGATTTAAAATACCGGGTCCCGCCTGTTATCGACATGTTTCCGATCATATAGTTTCGTTTTTGACATCCCATACATCCGATTTCGCTTTCCCGACCGACATTCTTGTTCCCGATCCCGTTCTCGAGTAAAAAAATGTAGTAATGAAAGTGGTTAGGGTGATTTCTTGACCATTTCCGACCGCTTTCAGCCCTATTCAGAGCACATAAACGGTGCCGCCTTTCTCTACATGCACGTATGAATAGAACCAACCACAAGGACGATCAGTTTTACAGCGACGCCCATTCGTTTTAGAGATTTCTCGAGTGAAAGAGAAAGAAGAACTAATCAAATATTCATAGACTAAGGTTTGACCTGTAAATGAACTAATGAGGTGTTAAGCTCTGTTAATATGACCTTTTTTCACCTAAAAATACTTGTTTGGGTAGGTGAGGAAAGGTCTAACAAATGCCTTCAAATTAGCCGCAAAGCTGAAGTATTTTCCTACTAATCATGAGAGTAGCAGTATGTAAAACCGCGCAAAGATATGCAATGGTCAAAAGCAAAATTTGTTTTAGGCCAAATAGTGCTGGGCCAGACACTACCTCACCTCGCATAGCGAGTTCTAGCTGCTCGCAAGGCAAACTAGACTGTTGGAGCAAGGAAATGCATTCAAAATTAGCAGCGTAGCTAAAAGCTCTCCTGTACCGGAAATGCTTGCAGCCAAACAATGTATCTTTCATGCCTTCCCCACCTGAACTAGCTAGGCCAGCCTCTCCTTGCTTTACAATGCCCTAAAGTTTTGAGTTCGCAGGCTCAGAGTTGGCACGCTGTGAATATCTTGATGTAGATCATCTTGTAGTATCACAGAAAAGCATCATCATCATATTAATTTGTGTATTTGATAGTCTAATTCGAAGAGCTGTAACACATTTAATAAGAAATTGCGATCTGTTCTGCATTTGGAGAGAGTGAGAGGGTAGTTTATATGAGTCCTGATACCAAATTATACATTAGTAACATTACCTTTCATTTCTCATTCTTTTCTTTGTTCATCATAAGGTAAAAATAGTAAATTCAGCCAGGTAAATACCGTTTTAAAGTTAGACACTACAAAAACACAACGTGAATTGGGTGCCCGAGTAGTTCACAATCATCAGAAAATGATATCTATACATCCTTTCTCTTAGGACTTACGTATGAACAACTCGTGAACCAAAAGGGCTCGATACTGCAGCTCAGATGAACCAAACCCATTAAACACATCATTATATGAGAGTCGTTCAACAAAATGTTGTACACAAAGTCTTATTATCCTTACAAAATTAGTGCAATATGCCTTTTCTTCTAACAAGTAGGAGAACAAATCTAGTATCATGGTAAAGACAAGGAATGTGTGCACATCACGAGCCTTTTCTTTGGTTGCATCTCGGATCTACGGTTTGAATTTGTTTGTGATAATAGAAGAGCCAAAATTATAAATGATATTGAAGTGAATCTTACCCGAATTTTTATTTGCACCAATATTAGTTAATGTCAGATTAAACGTAATTGTAACTACTGGCAGCATAATACTAGAAACAAAGAGGAAGGAAAAATATTGCACGTCACCACATGTTTATGAGCATGTGGAAGATCAAATAAGAAGTGACCAAATTTAGTTCAACCTCACTCTACAATAACCACATGGTAAAGGGCTAAAGGCTACATATTTGAAATCGCAAAATATGATAAGATCCATGACGCAAGCTTATGATGTGCATACTCACCGATGGTAGAGGAGAAAGAGAAATGGAACTAAGGTAGTGTTTGGTTGGTTCAAATGTAACGTAATCTGATTACTGAAGGTAACGAATCCCATTACATATGTTTGGTTGCGGTGGTTTGTAATCAATTGACACTGTAATCGAATCCCTTACTTAAATAATATCTATACAAGCTTGTTACCCCTCCTCCCCCACCGTAATCAGATATAGCACCACACAGTAATCTGATTACGTTACCAGAGTGCAACCAAACAAAGAGGGCAATCACCTATTCCACCTCCAAATATACTGTAATATGATTCCCTTTGCGTTTACATTACCTTAGCACGAACCAAACACTATCTAAGGTCTTTGGATCAACTAGAGTTAAATGGTTAGCTGGGATTATTTAGGTGAAGGCAATGGCCAGATAGTTGTTAGCTGGCTAGCTGAGAGGGCTAAGAATTATCGTTAACTATATGGTGTTTGGGACAAGCTAATTACTCTCTGTGTGCTCATTGGCATCCGCGGATCCAACTGCTCTGTTACAGAACAGGGATGTGGGTACACAACCCGTGCAGCGCCAGGGCGCAAACCCAGCCATGAAGCCTTCACCGGGCGCTCTTCCACCATGCTATTAACACGTCTGCATGAGTAACCATATAGTTGATATAAATAATTTTAAAACATGTACTAACATATTCTCCATAGATACTAATATATCTGGCACAATGCATATGTATCCATGTAGCTGATATAAATAGATACGAAACATAAGCTACTAGAAATATGAGCATTCGTCCCAAATCTTAGTACCGGTCACATTTTGATCTAGTACTGATGTTAGTATTAGTACCGGATCCAAATTTGAAGGTCCCCGGAAGCCCTTTAGTACCAGGTCGTAACACCACCTGGTACTAAAAGTACTGGTGGTGTTAGTACCGTCACACAGATTTTTTTCTTTATTTTTTGACAAAAAACGGATTAGTACCGGTTGGTGTTACCAACAGGTACTAATGCGTACCCTTTAGTATCAGTTATTTAACCCGGTACCGACTTAGCAGTATCGGCTAAACCTCGATTCCCAGCAATGATATACTAGTATATATTTCCTATAAATGCAACACATCTGGTTGCCCCGTACGTATGGGTATCCATATATAATTGATGTAAATATATAGAAACTAGAAGCTTATACTACTATATTATCCATGAAAGCTAACTTATCTTTCCCAATGCAAATGTAAGTATCCATATAGTTGTATTAATATATGCTACGTATAAACATATACTGATATATTCTCCATCAATACTAACATATCTTTGCTCCATGCATGAGTGTACATCTTTCTCCATGTCTCAGATGAGAGATTTTGAACATCTTTGCTACTTTTCCCTCTTCCTCTCTCTGTTTGTCATCTATCTAGATATAGATATAGATGTAGGTATAGAAATAGATATGTGATGCATGTTGCCGTAGAATTAGCATGAGCATTATACTAGTAGTATATATAGGAGCACATCGATGCTTCATGGAGTGATCATAACAACTTAAAAGTTACATTGCCTAACCACGAAGCCTAGGAAAATAGTGCTCCTCCTGGTTGTGTTTGCAATAATCTCTCCTCGCCATGTGACGGCTTTATTGTACCCGACAGCAGAAGGGCGCCATCCTGTACAGCATTGTTGCACCTAAGTCTTGGAGTCAGTGCTGCAGGGATGTCAGAGCTGTACCGAATAGGGACATGATCTGCATTAGAACTTTAGAAGACTGCTTACAAATAAAGAGATGATGAAGGTCGTTCCAATAAGGATCTTGAATCTGGCACAGCTCTGTTAGATGCTCCTACTGCTCCTCCACCAAATCATCATCGCTAGGTAATTAAAAACATTAATTTCTGATCCATTTCACACTATATTCTTGAGTATGCAAAGGGGTTAATGAACTTAGAAATGAGGATTGGTCATGTTTCTCCTCAGGCCCTGTTGCAGTCTTGAAGGGAGACGGCTATCGCCCTGAAGGAGTTTTGAAAGAAGATACATATGCTATGTAATAAAATCCTTCAAAGAAAAATCATTATGACATGTATATTTGACTAAGGAAATATATTTATCAAGGTTCGCTGACTATTGTGATTCCTCTCGTGAGCGTGCCACCGTTGGAAGCATAGTGCTAAAAGGCTTACTCAGGAAAATTGGTTCTAAAGTATCGAAAGATCATCACATTTGGAAAACACCATCAAAAGTTTGCTGTTCTGTGAACTACCAGATCTGCTACATCCATTGCTTAAATAATATAACTTCTCTCATGCTTACAAACAACACAATGAAAATGATTATCTGCTAGCAACACTTGCTGATAACTGTACAGCACTAACCAAGACACAAAAAAAAGGGTTTCTGTAGCAATAAGACTAACATGCAGAATGGCTAGGAACCTAATAACATCCTAGCTAGTGATTATTCAGAGAACAATCCCATCTCACAAGTACATGATGATTCAGCGTCTCTTCTCCCCCACACGATCCAAAGCCAGAGTTGCCCTGAATTTTACTCATGCTCTGTATTCACAGCCAGGGCCGGGCTGGCAAGGCTCTGTACGGAATACTGAAGTGGAACCTACTAGATTAGCAAAACAGAAGAATAAAATAGCGGATATGGTATAATGTATTACGTAGCAATGGAATATATCAAGACTTATACCTTTATAGTTGCATAATCTTTACTTGAACAGCTTCATTCTTGTGGTGTTATTTGAAATGAAATCTTAAATGATAGAGTCATAATCATTCTTCAATTTATAAACATGCATATAAAAAATAAAAAACATAACTGACAGTTAAACTATTAAAGGATGCATGTACAGAATTGAGAAATAAAAAATAGTAAATTACCTTTACCTTTGCAGCGAGGTAGCGAGCGACGAGCCCTTCAGGCGGCAGCCCTGAACCTGTGAAATGGTATTTTCTAGCAAGAAAGATCTAATGTGCACTTCTCGTTATCGCGTGGCTGATCTCATTTTAGTCGAAACCTTAGTAAAGACTTAGTTTTTGTTCATGAAAATGAGCGTGGGACACATTCTATGATGCATGCATCATTTAGCACAATAATTCGTTTAGATTGTTCACATTAATTCGTCTCACAAGTTCATCTTCTGGATCTCTTCAAGGAAGAAATTTAGCATCGAGATGATGGGACCCCAGAAGGAATTAAGCATTTTTTACAAAAAAAATAAATAAACGAAATTAGCTTGACTAGTATATTAGTTACATTTGGTTGACTTTGTAGAGCGAGCTTTTTTTTTAGAGAAGTTGACCTTCATTAGCACCTCATTCTCTAGAGGAACAACGAGTGATGGGACTAATTAACATATCAAAGTTCCTGGCTCTCCCCATGTGCCTAGCTAGCTCGAGGTAAGCGAATCATTCTGCAAACAATATACTCGTAATCCTTTGATTGTTGCAGGTCAACTCCACTACAATATACAACACAATATGCTTTTCAACCTTACAAGCCTGCAATCTACGTTAGATCAGGTGTTCGGAGGCAGGATACGTTCGAAGGATTGCAGGAACGCAGCCTCTGTTAGCAATACAACGGGTTTAAAAGTCACATAGGCCGAGGCCAAGCAGGCCAGATCATGAGACCAGATGGACAATGCCCTTTCTGTGTAAAGGAGGAAGACTGCACACACCTTTTTGTCAAATGTCAGAGGAGTTGAAGCTTCTGGTCCTTTATTAGTTTTGATTTGCATTCTCTTGCACCCTCTGATAGTGTCAAAGCTCTCTGGATTCTTAATCCCTTACAAGAACAGAACTCTCAGATCCATAGTACGGTTCTCATCCACATCCTCTGAAATATATGGAAATGTCGTAATGCAAAAGTTTTCAGACACGAAGATGAAGCTAATCTACCGATTGCAAGAAGATGCCATGACGATCTCCGAATCATGAGGTGGAACAAATTCTTGATCGTCGATGGGCAAGACGTAGTCCGACCTCGTCGTCGTCACGCGGATGGTTGCCGCTGTCGCCGGCGGATGGCTGAGGGGGAACATGTGCTCGGGCGTCTGCTTCTCCAGAGACTCGTTGTCCTGCTGCCAATGAAAGCAAGTCGTCAAGAGGATTCAAGCCTCTGATTTGGTTGCTCATAGCTTATCGTCGGTCGATCCACGGGCAGCAAAAACACCCGAATTATTATCTTATAATAATAATCCGATCGGATGTATATCCAGCAATTTATAGGCTTCGGTGAAGGGCCGGATTCGATTAGGCTGAGTTGTAGTATTTTTGTAAACTTGGACTCCGGTTCTTACCATAACATCGACCACGGCTCGGTCTCTCTAGTTGCCGTTAGTTAAGGTGCGCACACCAACTTTGGGACAGAACGTCAGGTAAATTTTGTCTCGCGCGCTCCTAAATCTAAAAAAAATTAGAAAATCCGGCGATCAATTATTTGATAATATAGCCACTATATCTATTTTGTTCATGAGAAAGATCCACCTTTGTTATTGTCAAAATAATGTAAAGTAACCTATATCTAAATTATTATCCACATTGTGAAAATAATCTAAAGTAGCTCTCTAATCTTCATATAAACTGTCCACCTATGTTATTGAAATATATTCAAACGTAATCATCTAAATCTGCACCTATATTATTAAAATATATTCTAAAGTAATCCTCCAAATTTGCATCTAAATTATGCTCCTCCACCATTATTATATTAAAAATAAATTAAAGTAACATTTAAGGACATGTTTGGAAAGAAAGGAGTGGTTTAGGATATTTTAGAATTCGGTTCAAGTTTGTACTAAATCCTAAGGATCTAGATTTTAAAACTATATTTTTAAACATGTTGTAAATGTGCATCAAAATTATCTACCTCTACCGTTATATAAACAAATATATCAAAGTACTCCTATATATATGCTTACTCGTTTTGCCATTATTGTTAATATAGAAGAAAAAATTTAAATTAAGCCATAAATACATGATCCACGTCACCATGATTACTGCATATACATGTATGCATAAAGTTACGGTTTTAAGTTTCTCCCTCAAACATATAACTCAAGTTAAGGTTTTAAGTTTCAACTAAACATAACATGTTAACACACATGAATGTGCAACGCAAAAGGGAGAAACTATGGATGGATGAGGATGGAAAATCGAGTAATTGATCATTACATATAAAACTGATATCTTACATTAATTAAGCTTTCAACTAAATATATGTAAAATACATATGAAGGTGAGATGTAAAAAGAAATGGGGATGAAAAAACACACAGAGCAATTAATAACTAGAATCTATTACGAGGAATAAAAGATAAGAAAGTATATATATTCGTACTGTATTAGAATATGAATAAATAAGAAAAAAAGAGAAACAATTTACTAGTTTAACCTTTAGGCTACGTTGTGTTAGCAAAACCCGCGACATTTCAGACAGCCAAAAAGAGTTGCATGTAGTTCTCTCTCTCTCTGTTTCTTTTTTTGCTATCCAAAAGGTCAGCTTTAGCGGACCAGAGTTAGTACTTAGTACTAGTACCTATTATAACTTCCAGCCCCTGCTCCTGCACGGATCAACGTACTCTATAATTAGTTTACATTTGACAGCCATATCAGGCTCCTGTGCACGCCTTGATCCTCTGCAGGCAGCGCATGGCGGCAGAGCGGGCAGAGATGGCTGCACGACATCGTCTTAATTCTGTTAGATTCATACACTTTATTATACACTTATATATACTTATATATATTCCTAGAAAAGTCAATACGACCTTAGGACGGCGGGAGCAATGCCTCCGGACAGCAACTACCAGCCCCTGCTCCGCCTGCACGGATCAACGTATTAGCTTACATTAACAGCCATGTTGCGTGCCTGTGGCCTGTGCACGCCTTGGTCGTTGGTAGGCAGCGCGTGGCGGCAGAGCGGGCACAGGTGGCTGCGCGACAGCCATTTTTTGAGGCACTTGCGATGGAACCGATGCTTGAACGCGCAGGGCATCACATAGAGCCTTTTGCCTTTCTTGTAGTGCCTCATGCAGATGATGCACATGTTGTCAGCTCCTGATGACCCGTCGTGCCTCTGCTTCTTGAGGCCCGCGATCGCCGCCGCGGAGGCCGGGACGCCTCCGAAGCCGCCGTCGCTGAACCTGGCGGGGGTAGCCTCGCCGGCAGTCATGTCATGGTCGTCGTCGTAGAGCGCGGGGTCCGAGAGTAGGTACTGGCCGCCATTATCGCCGCCGGAACCAGCAGCCTCCACTGTCTCTGCTGCTTGAAGGTGCCCAGTGCCATCCGGTGTTGTTATTAGCTCCTGGCCAAACGTATCGTCGTAGGCAGCAGCGTGGTTGTACTGATGGTGCTCCCACTGCATTGGGTATTCTTCAGGCTCGTCGGACGGGTTGTCGTTACCCGGATAGAAATCGTCACCGGACACCACTGGTATTGGGTCTCTGTGCTGTCTGTAATAAGAGTCTGCACCGTCGTCATGTTCATGTATTTGGGCGGCTGCCTCTAATATTTCTGTCAACCGTCTAAGCTTCTCTAACAGCTCGTCTATCCTGGACTGCAGCGCATCACGTTCGCGCCTGAATTTCGCGTCGTGCATGCAGCCTGAATTTCGTGTGGATAATTGATTTGTCCTTTGTGTTGGGGAGTATTATATTTATAAGCGTGGCGTGGACACGGGTCCGTCCGATTAGGAATCGGATCAGTGCAGGTGCAGACTTGACGGATTTGGTTATTGATACGCGTAAGAACTATCGCTTGGACAGCAGGCTCGGCTGGTCGCGTCCGCGCCGGGCCCGTGGCGGCCGCGAGCTCTCATACAGGCAACCTCCAAGCTGCCATCGTGGCAACTATCATATCCTGCATATTCTAACACAATTATTAATTATACTTATACATAATCATTGTAAATTTTGTTTGGGTGTGGTAGAATTTAGATATTAATTACTCTGCATGTTTTTTTTTATCCTTGTCCACAATTTTTTCTCCTATTGCATCATATCTTCGTGTGTGCTCCCACGTATTTAGTTGAAACATTAACTTGACCTACTTATTTAACATGGAAATCCACAAGCACATCACGGCATGAAAATTCTAGACCATGCTGGTACAGCATGAACGTGAGGTCGTACTTGTGCGCAGGATTTTGGGACGGCACAACACTACAACATACTGGCACGATAAGATCCACGTTCCGCATAGCATAGTTTAAATCCCATCTCTAGCTATGAAGGCAGGGTGCGGGCACGTGCATGTGCAAAACTTTATGTGGGATAAGCAATGATGCCAACATTGAGCTGAAATTTTCTTATTGCCAAATTTCAAATACCACTATCCGCTTTTTAAATCACATGTTGGATTCGATATCCACTGATATCTTGGTATTTGTTGTGATTTTATCTTATTTTTCGGTGCATTTTATCTTGGTTCCTGGTGTTTGGGTCAGTTCAAGGAATTCAGCTTCCGAGGAAAAATGTGCAAAAACCGCTCCCCCATCACGTTCAAACACACATGGAGAAATAATTTGTTCCTCAAGAAACAGACTAATCGTTTGGGGGAATGCAACTTAAGCTCTGAACTGGCAGAAAACAAAAACAGAGATTCAGAGCATGTTGCAATGTTGAGCGTCTCATGCTGGACTTCGATTGCTTAAGTGCGTTGCATGGAACCATGTGGGACCAGAATTATTTTCATTCTGAAACAGAAAAGAAACGGGATGTGCATCACGAGAGAAAATTACAGGTAAATAAATCCACGACTGGCTACCTACTCATCAGTAGGTCAATACAATGTACAAAACTAGTAAAATGACCCATGCAAATAGCACGGGTAGCTCTCCATGCTAACATTTGATCTTTTTTACTTGAAAAAATGTTCAAATAATTTTTTCATTCTACTTTGCTATACAACCTATATACTCCACACTTAACCAGCATTTAATAGATTATCCAACCCCGAGTGGGGGTTCGGTTCGTTGGCTGGTATTTGTTTAGTCATTCAGATAGTGACTGGTGTTTTTTTAGCTATGCATCACACACCTCATGTGGATCTAGCTTTCAACAGCGTAGAACACATCACGAGAGATGTTGAAGGGGGCTGGTTGCTCCGTTATATGCATGCTAATGGGCCTTTCCTTCACAACGAGAAAAAAAAGAGCTATGCTATTGCTCGACCCTTTCCTACTTACTTCGAATCAATAGGGCCTATCATTTTTCATGAGGCGGGCCAAATAGCGAATGAAATGCAAAAATAGGGGAAGGGGTCCCTTTGCTGTAGTTCCTCGAAATCCTCTACTAGTCATTAGTTTCAAAGCAAAGGTATCCGATTCAAAGCAAAGGTATCCGGTATAGGGGTCGTGGGCAGGTTAGTGTTTCATTTCGATAGGTGATAGTGGTATACCCAAACCATATGGTATAGGCCTTGGAAAGGAAAGTAAATCAAGTCCATCTTACATGATTTCTTCACTTGCTTGGGCTTAAGTGGTACCGGTACCTGGAGATTAGTTCAGTTCTCTTTCTCCACATGACACCCTTATGTTGTCAAACTAATGAATCTTTCTCCGCCCCTGCTTCGACCGATGAAAGTGGTACGTGAGTTGGGTTTAGAATGTCGTGAGACAGTTCGGTTCCTATCTACCGTTGGTGTTAAAGGGAGAACTGCGAGGAGCCAACCCTAGTACGAGAGGGCTGGGTTGGGTCAACCTATGGTGTACCGGTTGTTATGCCTATAGCAGCGTCGGGCAACTAAGTTGGTATGGAAGAACTGCTGTGCCGCAGGAAATCCTTCTCTATACAAGTTCTCGTACGAGGTTTTTGAACAGAGAACAGGCACAAAATTGAGGAACTTTCTAGCATAACACACCCGTAATGGCGATCTCGTTCTCACGCGCCTGTCCCTCTTGCTAAGCCTAAGTGTTAAGCATAGCATATATATTAACCCATCTTAAAAGGACTTCCAAACATTGATTTTAGGAGAGTCATTTTGTAGGACCATTCTTTTTCACCCACTTGAAATTCTCGTAAAGAGAGAGTGAGTGTTGTTTTCTAAAACTGATATTTTATAGCCATTTTCAGTGCATCTAGATCAGAAGCCTGCGTGCGGGCTCTTTCTTAATTTCATGTCCATCCCTCACTCGGGCTACTCAAAACTTTGATTCAGGAAAGAAATGCAGAAGGAATTCAATCACTACTAATTGGTATATTTATTTATGCATCCATTCGCCATAGTTCTAGCATTACAGCAAACCTGTGTCAAATATATTTTGCAAATGGTCTGACCAAGTTATCATCCCTTTTATAATAATATGTTTTGGCCCAAGACATGAATTCATGATAAAATCGAATACCGATGTTGAAATATAGTTTTTTATGTTCAAGTAATATAATTTTTTTCTTCTTATGATGTTAATTAGTTTTTGTTACTATAAGAAATTGTCATTAGGTTTTAATAAGAAGATATAGGTGACTTAATAGTTTTTATGTAGTCAGTTATTGAGTGGAATTGGCGAATGCAGTCCAGTCGCACTTAGCCCAATTATTATGTCTAATTGAGCTATAGTTTCTAGCATATAATTTACTCGTGTCTTCAATCTTGTATTGGTGGATGCATTCATTGGTGAGTTGACAAAGCTGCCCTTCAGCCACCCTGGCATTGCATATTCGCTTTTTTACATAGGTGGTGTGATATGATGCCGAGAGGTTGACCTTCTTGAATTTCCTCCGATCTTCCACTCCACCAACCCTATTTGCTACATTTTTAGATGTTGTTTTTGACCTTATTTTCTCATCTGGCTTCATCAAGATCTTCGGCCGGGTGCTTTTCTCTCTATGGTACATAGCATTTTCCATCGATCGAGTAGATATATCTCTTTTTCGTGTGGTACTCTCTTGAAGATTTCACAATTTTTGTTTTTTTAAAATTAATTGTGATGCAAAGAAACTAACTAACTGGGAACACTTAGTTCACTCTTTTAGATTTTATTTGTAATGGTATTATGCTTTTATTTTAGAAACTTCTTATTTATTATAAAATAATATATTTTATATTCCATGTATGTATGCTTTCGTATGAGAAGTTATTGTAATATAATTTCAATATAGTATAATTTTAAATGAATTTGCAAATAAAATTATGTGGAGATTGTCCAATGCTGTTATTTTGGCCCATCGACCTAGACCAATGCTCTATCTTTTTTTCTATCTTTTTTCCCTCCTCAGATTCTTTTCCCTTCCTGGTAAGGGAGCAACCCTGCAACTTCAATTGTGTACCTCTTCTTGGAGTTGTAACAGAGCATCTAAGAGGTGTGGTTTGAGTTTTCTGCCTTGTCTATTTTCCAAGGCTTGCTAGCTGTGCCAATCCTTACTTCTTCCTATTCTCTAATGACACTCTCAACATCATCGTCTTCTTTGACGGGTCTTTGGTGCAATATGACTAGCCCGTTTTACTAGTTATTAAGACCGAGTATGTCATCCGCTTTGTTGGCGGCATCAGCTGGAGATCAGGCCATCCACCTTCGTCACATCCTAGATGTGAACGAAGTTATTATCTTTGATTCCTCCAGGTCATGATGCTAAAGACATAATTTCATATCTACATCAATTTATATAAATCATTACTTGTGTGGGTGCCAACATTCGTAGTCGAATGCACCATCCATGGCCCTGCCCCAGTTTCCATGGTGAGAGGTGTCATCTATGATGCCTCTTTCATCGATGGTCGCATTGTGGGTGGCGGCTTCATAGAATTTAAAGCCTTCCTCTCCTAATTCAAAATTTAGCTATTAACTAATTATATTATACATGGAGAGGAATTCAAAATTTAGCTATTAACTAACTATATTATACATGGTCTCTTTACGTAAGTAGTTTGCTTTCCAATCTCAATGATTGCTCTAATTCCAAAATTAGTTATTCATTAATTGTATTTTTTCATAGACACTTTAATTATTTGTCTGTTTTGCTTCCCAATTTGTATACAATTCAATTACTAATGTGTTATGTTTTTAAATTCTAAATTTATCTATTTATTAATCGTATTCAACATTGACCCTTTGGGTTTAGCGAAGACTACAAATCTCCATAAATTCAACAATGTGTATCTGCTCATGTTTTTATGGGAATTGTAATGAAATATTTCTAGGCTTTCCATGTGGAATTACTATTCTTTGTCTACCATAAAATCAGGAGAAAGAATACATCATTGCGGATTAGTATTCGTCCACGTTGCCACAAAGCTACCCAGCCTGATCATCCATGGTTGTTTTGTCTCTATACAACACCTTGGCCAATTAGCAAGGGGAGTTCTGATTCCCCATCAATATAATTCAGCAAGAAACATTTTCTTTCTATGCAGAACCTTCAGCTCGCTCTGCCTGTTTGCGCATTAAGGCAAACGTGGTCACCAAAGCAAACCCTTCAAGTTAGTGGAGTTAGGCTAGAATAGCTCTCCTTCAGGTTCCAAGTCTCCTTGGAGTCTAGGGTATGGCTCTTGTATCTTTTATTCCTAGGTTGACTTTATCCTATTCAAGATATTCATCTTCCTTATATAGTGTTGTGCTTGGTTCTTCTATACATGAGTTGGTTATATACCCTTGCTATCGTGATGTGCTAAGCTTATACGCTTGTATGCTAGTCGTATACCCTTGCTATCGTAGTATAGGCTTATATACTCTCATGTGTGCTAATAGACCTTGCTAGATGTTATACTTTGTGTGATGTGAACCCGTGGGGTTGAATCCTGATCTTTCGATGAGAGAAGGGGATAACTCGATTTGGGGATGGAGATGACATTCACAGCCCGACTACAACCATCCAAGGATGTTGTGCCTTAGCAACCGATACACCACCTCCAATGGTCGTCGCAATCTTGTGGAGCACAATCAACCAAACCACTAGGGTAATTCCTACAAGCAATTAAGGAACAAGTAAGAACAAGTAGAACAAGCAACTCAATTGCAAATATGGAGATAAAAACCAATCTAAAATCACAAAGTTGATGTTCTAAATTGAGTAGAACGGATGGTCTAGTCGACACACGCGTCTATAAGGAAGTAGAAATGGCTAAACTTTCAAGAAAATAAAACCCAATCTATTTGTGGCAGTCCTTATTAATACCTTGGAGGATGACCAGGGGGTCCTGGTGTCATGCTCCAACCCTAGAATGTGTCCTTATTGGACCCGACTTGATACAAGGCCCATCGAGTCAAAATAGGGTGATGTAGCACCGTAGACAGAAAATGTCTCTGGAATAAATCGACGATTGAGGCCGCCTCAGAAATGATATGACCATGAATCTAGATCCATATGAAAATAGACATGATAAGGATTCCATGAAGTACTTGAACATCCCAATCTGAGTCCATATGCGACCATGGTGACCGTTACAAGTTAGTGTTGTTCTGCAGTTTGAATCCAATTCCGAAACGTGTTGGATTTGATCTCTTTCTTTCCTTGGGCCAAAGTGACATGGTGGCCTAGTGGGGAACGCTAGGAATTCTTGGACTTGGTCCCCAATCAACTTCTTTGGAGCTCCATGCCTTCCATGTGTGTTTAATACTATTTTTGATCCATGTATGTATTTCTAAAAATGACAATGAACACACATCATGGTGCAGCATCAATTCATCAAATATATCAAATACAATCATAGCAAAGAATTATTTCACCTTTGAATCAAAAGTTGCTAATGTGGTTGTATCCGAGCAAGTGATGTTCTCATCATTATGTGCATACATATCATGTATAGGCCAGTTGATCTATGCTACGGCATCGGTTCAGTGGCCATTTCCATGGTGGCTTCAGCCATTGTCACCATAGCTAGGATGTTGGAGTGTTGTTAACAATGCAAGCATGGTGCTTAGATTGCTTAGCTTCATTGGATATGAATTTGTCCCACTGATTGCTAGGGGTAGGTGGCATGTAGTGATAGCCCTGTTCGTCCTTTGTAATCCCCCACATTCGGGTACGCTGTAGGAGTTTATAAATTAGCAGTAAATACGCTGGCAGACCGTTAGGGTACTGTCTCCCCATGTGTGCCTGGTTGCATAGGCCTGGCTCCTACACAATGTTTATTTATATTATGCTTGTATGATCTGTGTAGTATATAGGAAGTACATATGAATCTAGAGCTAACTCTTAGTCCTTCTCCCTAGCTTAGTTATCTTGAGATGATTCTTCTCTGTGTGTCACACTATCTTCTGTGTGTGTCACACTACCCTATCCATTTATCTTACCCCTGCCTTGAGTATTATCTCTATCCATCTTATGATATACTCATATGCATAGTAAACTCTTTTGACCTACCCGCCTTCCTTTGGGAAATACGATACCCTTAGGAATACTCTTGGGGTGAAATGCTACAACGGTATATCCGTGCGCTTGTGGATTTATTCTTGATCGTTAAATATACCAACAGGTGGTTCGGAGATCGAGTCAAAGTCCTTGAAGTTTCGGTGCCTCTCTCTCTACCCGTCGCTTGTTCGCATACAACCTTGGTAAGTATAAAGCTAATTACCCAGTTGTTTACAGCAAGTTATCTATTTGTTCAATGTCCTACTATCATGAAGAACATACCACCCCAAGGAGGTTCCTATCATGTGGTATTAGAGCCATTATTACGATGGTAGGTTTCATAACCATTCATATGTCCCACCTTTTAGTTTACCATATGTTATTGTTTATACATGCTTGTTTTGTTGTGCATATGAAATATTTTAAGGGTTATGCTAATATGTCATTGACAAACCAATACTTTTGGATGTGGTTAAATTTGTATCGAAGGCATGTTGTATGCCGTATCAAATTATTGGTAAATGTACTCTTACTTATGGTGCTAGAATGTGCTATCATATACTCCCATTTTACACATCAACAATTAAAAATAAGTGTAAAATGCACTATAGATTCCTAAACTTGTCACGCCGTGTCAACTAAGTTTCTAAACTTCTAAAAATGCATGTCACGCCGTGTCAACTAAGCTTCTAAACTTCTAAAAGGCATTTTTAGGTCCTTACCTATGTAAACGGTCCATCTCATATCCCAAACGAGCCATGTAAGCTTCCAACGTGGCATGCCACCGTGGTGCTATGCTGGTGATGATATACAAAAGACCCGCTAATTTCTATCACTTTGCAGTCTGTATCCTCTCTCCACTCCTCCCCTCCCATTCAGCTGCCACCTCATATTGTCATGCTCGCCTGGCTTCCTAGCTGGTGCTGGCCCCGCCATCGCCATGGGAGCCCGCGGCATGCTGGGCGACCTCACCGTGGCCACGCCACTGCGTAAGTCTCAGCTGCGATGGGTGTCGACGCTTCCTCCTCGCCATCGGCATCGGCGTCCATGCAGCTGGCCGTGCGGCGCCCCTGAGCGCGATGGACACGGAGGTAAGCCAGGCTAGCTGGGCCGCGGTCGAAGCCCCGGCCATCTTCTCCTGATGGAAATTGCGTAGACAGCCAAAAAGAAATCCGTAGCAAAGAAATAGAAAAGATAAAATATTTTGATTTGAACATCGGTAACATCAGCAAATCGATAAGATTTGCATCTCTCTGGCCTCATCTCATTGCCTCATCTCATTTGGACCTCCTACAGGACCTCCTGACGCGATGGAGCAGCTCGCACGAGCGGTAGTGAAACGCCGGAGCTAAATGGTGGAATGGTGATCAGAGGCTGATATGAGGGAGGCGTGCGCCTGGATACTGCAGCCTTGGGGAGGGAGGAGGCGTTGCCGGCCCGCCGCCAGCCGCGTGCACAAAGTTGCGGGGGACGGCGGAGGAAGTGCCGTTGTCCTGCCAGCTGACACCATGGAGGAATGGAGAGGAGAGGAGGGGCAAATGGGAGGAGACGTGGAATGCGGAGGGGTTTATTGCATATTCGCTAGCATGGTGCCACGGTGGCATTGCCACATCAGTGTCAGATGCTTGCTTGGCATGTTTGGGATCTGGGATGGACATTTTAGATAGTTTGAGACCTAAAAATGCAATTTACAAGTTTAGGGACCTGGTTGATACAACATAATATGTTTAGGAACCTGTAATGCATTTTACTCTAAAAATAATATAATTATATCTTTTGTCTCTCTATATTATATTCTATGGCATGTCTTTTTATAGTAATAACTTTATTGTTTATTATGTATGTCTTTGATATAATATATTTATTATTTACAACATATTATGTAATTATTAAATTACTAGGTTTTTAAAAAAACACATGCCCGTGGCATGTATATCTCTTTTATATTACTTTATGTTAAATGAAAAGTGATTGTAACTACTGAGCAGCACTACCAGAAAAAGTACTGCACAGAACCAAATGTTTATCAGCATGTAGAATATCAAATAAGAAGTGACCAAATATTCTCCATAAATGCTAACAGATCTGGCCCCATGCATATAAATATCCATGTAGTTGGTATAAATAGATATGAAACATATAATATATATTCTCAATAAATGGTAACACCTCTTGCCTCATACATATGTGTATCTATATAGTTAATCTAAATATAGATAGATAGATAGATAGATAGATAGATAGATAGATGGATAGATAGATAGATACTAGAAGCATATACTACCATATTATATATCCTACAATTTTAACTTATCTACGGAGCTGACGCACGCAATTGGTAAAACTCAAGGGTGGAGTTCACCGGCCAGGTTTCAAACACTGGCACCCACATATTTAGCCTCAAAAGAAGGCTGGGATTAGGGATGCAAGTTATATATATTTTGGGTCGTTGGGTTGATCTAAAAAGTGGATAAAATGAACTAGAATGATATTCCACGTAAATAATTTTGGAGGATAAATATATTAGATTGGCATGCCATCATAATTAATCAGCTGACACAGGAAAACTATTGGTTACCCACTTGCATCCCTAGCTGGGATGTTTGCCTCTTTAAAAAAATGCTAACTTATCTTGCCCCATGCATATATAATTATCCATGTAGTTGTCGTAAGATATACTACGTACAAACATATATTGATATATTCTCCATAAATACTAATATATTTTTTTCATGCAGATGAGTATGCATCTTTCTTCATGTAGTTGTATTAAGATATACTACGTAATATGTACAAACATATACCGATATATTCTTCATAAATACTAACGTATCTTTGCTCATGAAGATGAGTACATACATCTTTCTCCTGTACCTGATCAAAGATGAACATATGCGCATTCAACATTGGTGAGTTATCTATCTATGTAGATATAGATATATGTGTATGTATGTCGCCATAGAATTGGCACAGACATTATACTCCTAGCTATATATAGGAGCACTCCTTCACCGAGCGATCATAACAACTGAACAAGCTACATTAGCCTAAGTACGATGCCTGGGAAAATAGTGCTCCTCCTGGTTGTGTTTGCAATAGTCTCTCCTAGCCACGTGATGGCTGATTGTACCCAGGAGCAGAAGGCCGCCATCCTGTACGACTGCCGCAAATACCTTTCCAGGATGGCAAGAAGGATTGTCGCGCCTAAGACTTGGGATCACTGCTGCAGGGATGTCAGGGCTGTACCGAATAGGGACATGGACTGCATTAGAAAGCTGCTTACGTATACAGAAGTGATGAGGATCGTTGAAATAAGGATCACGAATCTGGCATACCTCTGTTAGATGCTCCTACTTCTCCTCCCCGCCCTCATCATCATGGCTAGGTAAGAACACTAATTTCTGATCCATTTCACGCTATGTTCCGCAATATGCTGAAGGAGGTGATAAGGTTAGAAATGAGGATTGGTCATGTTTTTCCTTCCAGACCATGTTGCAAAGGGACGGCTATCATCGTTGATGGAATTTGAAAGAAGATATGTTGGCATTTTAATAAAATCATTCGAAGCAAAATCATTATGGCATGTATATTTGATGAAAGAAATATCTTTATCAAGGTTTGCTGGTGAATTTTTATTCAATCCCTTGTTGCCACTGAAAAAAATCCTATCCCTCTTATGCCATCCCGTGTGCATGACACACGGTCCTGCTACGTCTTTGCTATGTGGACTTAGTGGCATACAAGCGTTTGGAATTTTTTCAGTGGCATTGACGGAATTAGGCCCCAACCATTCATTATCTCACAGTGTACATGATTTAACATCTCTTCTCTTTCACACACGACGCACACGACGTACAGTACAGCCACGGTTGACCTCAATTTTATTCTTGCTCTGTATTCACAGCTGCTTCGATCTGAATTTGTTGAGATGCGCAAAGTCAAAGGCCACAACCACACTGCCATCCAGCCTCTTCACCACGAACCTCTCCACCAGCACCGATCCGCCGGCAAGCCTCCCGGCGTCCTCCTCCTCGTCCACCCACCCGCCCCTGTACTCCTCCCACCGCATCCTCTCCCACACGCTCGTGCACACACCGATCCTCTGTCCCGTCGCCGCCGCCCTAAACCACACGTACCCGTCGCCGTTCCCCGAGCTCCCCACCTCCTGCTTCGCTTCCACGCTCCCACCGATGAGCGCCCTGTTGCTGGCCAGCTTCGAGACGCCGGCGGCGTGCGCGTGCACCGGCTCCCAGCGCTGTTCCAGCGTCACCTCGTAGAACGCGCTGCGCTCCATCTGCTCGCGCGGCGCGACGCCGCCTTCTATGACGACGAAGAACGGGGAGTACCATTTCCCGACGGCAGCCGTGTTGGTCGCCGCCGGGAACGCGTCGAGGATGGCGGCGTCGGGGAGCTGGCGGGACCGGAGGGCGGCGTCGAGGCCCCGCGCCTCGCCGAGCTCGAAGTCCTTGGGCTTGGACGCGTACACGCGCCAGCCCTTCTTGCGGTAGAGGAAGTACGGGAAGCCATCGGGGGCGACGGCCCTCGCCGTGAACCGCCCCCGCCGGCGCGGCACGATCTCGATCTGCTGGTAGATGTCCGCCGGGTCGAACGGCCGGGGCTCGACGTCGCTGATGCACCGGCAGAAGCAGCACGGGACCATGTCCTCCTCGCGAGAGCACGCCCTGACGAGGCCCCTGCGCCGGCCGGCGGCGATGACGGGGTAGTAGCGGTTGGACGCGAGCGGCTGGTCGGGGACGGGGACGAACACGACGGCGTCGGCGTAGGTGGTGCTGCTCTCGCCGTGTTGCTCCGTGTACCGCACGGTGAGCACGCGGTTCTGCGGGAACGGGAGGTCACGGACGCGCGTCCCGCCGCATGTGCCCCAGCAGCAAGTCTCGCCGTCGTCGCCGTCGTCGTCGGGGACCTTCACCACGAGGTAGCCGGAGTTCCGGCCCTCCGGTGGCGGCCGGGACGCCGCCTCCGGGTGGCTCTTGAACAGGGACAGCGGCTTGGTCGCGTACATTTTCTGATTAAGCTGATATGGGTGTCATGTGCTTTGTGTTGGTAGCGATGAAGAGACAAGTACGATACATCATACATATATGTATACGTTTGGCGACGGACACGATACCTTTGAGGCTTTGACGAAAGATGATAAGAAATGTTATATGGACCTTTCCTGGCATGTGATAAGCTAAAATAAAGATGAGATAAAAATCCAGAGATGATTACTGGACCATATGGGAAACGCGTCTTTGACTTGACTAGTCGTTACTAGTGACCCTAATTGTTGAGTGCTGACAAATTGTCGGTAGCGTAAGTATAGCTGAAATTCAACCAGCTTTTTTTTTTTGAAAAACCAGCTTTGAAACTACTTGCACAGCTCACGGCTGTACACAAATATAATGAGGTTCGAAACTTCTCCGGGGTTGATAAGTACAAGCACCCCATTTAATAATCTATGGCTCTATGCAGTCCAATCTTATCAACACAATAGCCATCAAACCGTGCATTCGGCACAAGTTGGTTTTGGGCCCTTGGAAGGTTTTATTGGATGGCTTCTCCGACGGCTTCTGAAGAAACTATACCGAAGAAACTATACGGAATGCCCTTCCAACAAATGGTTTCAACCACGGAGCACCCACGAAGCCGGTAGCCGATTTTTACTAGCGAGGCAAAGCTGGAATTTCTAGCTCCCCGCGGCTTCCTCCCCACCCGCGCAGGACTCGGTACGAAATTGCCTCTAGACTTCGCTGTAATTACAGCCAAAATACCACCACCCCCTCAAAATTGGCAAGGCCTCATCCACACAGCGAACCGCACGTCTCCCCCAGGCCTCGATTCCTCTCTCCCTCTCCTCATGGTCTGCGGTGGCAGTGGAGAAATGGAGGACGGGGCGGTGGCGCCAGCCGGAAGAGGACCCCCGGTGGCTGAAAGGGGCAGATTCAGTGGTGGTCTGCAAGATGCAGCCGCGGAGGTAGTAGCGGTGCCACATCCCCATTCGCGTGATAGGGAGGCCCACCAACGGGTCCCTGGGCGCGCTCCTGGCCGCCGCGGGTGTGCCCCCAGGCCTGGGGCCGGGCGCATGGCTAGGCTTCCATGGTGCACCTGGAGTAGTAGTGTCCGCAAGGGCGGACGGCACCACCCAGACCGGCCACGCTGCTAGGTCCTGGGGTGGTGCCCCAGCCATGCCGGGCCTAGCCGCCAGCGCATGGCCCAGCCGCCATGACTGGAGGCACATCCATGCCCGCAGGCGTCGGCATGGCTGGCCATGGAGGATAGCTGGAGTGGTGGGCCAGAGCAGCAGTCGCAGCTCTAGGGCTGGAATGGTTCCGTGCCGATCTTGCCACTTGTTGACGGCAGTTAGCACGCTAATTTATGAACCACAAGCATACGGATCAGTTGTAACTCTTCCCTTAGAGTAATCCCCAAGATTTATCAATCCGTGGAACAAGTGGATTTGCACGCTTAACTAAGCACTAATCTATGTAACCGAAGGTTCTTTGTATATGATAAGATTGAACTAACAACAGAACTAGTGACTTCGATTAAAGCGGATAGAGAGTATGGATGTAAACAAGATAGATAAAATGCTTGTCCTAGGGATCTAGGATCCCTTGTAGATGTAATCGCTTTGCATGAAAGAACTAGATCTAAGTGTTATCGTGAGTGGATGTGAACCATGCCCAACACTTTCTATCTCATACATTGTCACTATACGAGGGTACTCAATTATTAAACGATAAGAACACGATATGATGATCGTTCTAGGTAAGCAAATAAGCAACCCAAAGTAGCGCTGGCTAGGCATTATATAAAATAGCATCATCAAGATATGATAGATAACAAACAGATCTTAAACAAGAGGTTCAGCGATTACAAATCAATGTCTCCAAACAACCCCGAGGATAAACAGAGATTTTACCCCCATGATCTTACACATATTCATAGAATTCTGGGTAAAGATCGTCCTATAGATCAACTGAACCGAAGACGACGACGAACGGGGGCAGAAAAGCCCCAGGCCGATCGGCCTGGGCACCTCCAAGTCGATCGGCTTAGGAGGTTTCTCTCTCCTCTGGTGCTCCGCTTCGCGTGGCTTTTTATAGATCCAATCTTCTCTCCGTTTTTCCTCCTTGTCGCGGTGGTGGATGGTGTTTGCGTGGTGTTTTCTCCTCTATCTCCAACTCCTCCTCCTTGAAGTTCATGAGGGGGTATTTATAGTCTCCCATAGGCGGCGGCTCTAGGTCAATATCGGTGAAAAAACCCTAGAGATCATCATAGATTTCACGCTGAAGAAACGGGAGGTCGACCGGGCCTTGGAATGGGCCAAGCCGATCGGCCTAGAGGGTCCCAGGTCGATCGGCCTTTGCCCTTCCTGGCCCTTCTGGTCCTCTCCTTCCTCGTGCTAGCTTCCCTCAATGACCCATGTTCAAATATCCATTAAGCTCTTTATGTAAATCCTCTTGATTATGTCGTATTTCCTACCAAAATACAATATGCTCCAAAATACAACACATCTGTAATAATAGGGTTATTTCAGGTGCTAAGTGGTGGGTTAGTATAAGAATAAGCATGAAAACACTGGTTAAATAGCAGTAAAAGTGTATCAATAACGAGCGTAAACAATCCTCCCACGCTTAGCTAGAAACTTCTCCAGCAAGGTTGAACAAAGATCTTGAACTAAACCTGAGCAAGTGAGTCAAGTATCTAGCCTTCAAACAAAAGATCAGAGGAGCAGCAAAGATAATCAAAGTATGGGTGTTCAAAGATTTATCTAAGCAAAGATTCCCCACAGCTATTATTCAAGACCAAGTGACTTTAAGAATCAACTACACTTACTTTCTGACTTTCTTCGGAGGGTTTTCTTCCATCATAAAACAATCTCCCTGCAACAAAATTGAAACAAGAATCCTTTTCCAGGTGCTTACATGTCACTCAAATGAATGGTGGCTATCCTACTTATTTCCAAGCTCTCATCTCTCAAAAGTTCACTCAATTATATAGTGGAGCTTGGGTAAGGCTAGCTAGAATCAACACTTATATTATCGAATTAAGAAAACTCTCTAACAGTTACTTACCTTCCGAGCCATTGATCATGAGAAGATATAGAATGGTTGACATGTGCAAAGGCAAATAAATAGTGACTCTGAGGCACAGGCGATGTCCTCGTCATCGCAATGCACATGGTTGGAATGAAAATATGTTCCGTAAACAAGTTCATCTATTCTTTGCACCTCTCTTGATCTTCATGACAGTAAAAACTCCTCATTTATTTCTTTCTCTTTTTTCATATTATTTTTTTTCTTTTTCTCAATATTTTTCCTTCTTTCTTTCTTTCCTTCTTTCCTTCTTTCTTTATTTTTAATCTCTTCTCCAAACCTCCTCTAAAGACCACACCATAAAAATTAGTTTTATACCCTTCTAGAGGCCTTCTAGGAATTTGCTGCATGAAAACCGAGGCAAAGGAGCCCCAGGCCGATCGGCCTAGAGGGGACCAAGCCGATCGGCCTGGCCTCTCCTTTCCTGCCCTCTGGCTCAACTTTCTGGTGAAACTTCCTTTTCTTGTATCTTTCCTTATTTTCCACAAAGCTCAATAAAAAGCGGAACAAATCTTTGTATATTGGGTTGTGTTCAAGGAATAAGTAATAAATTGAGAAATATTTGGTTTGGGTTTCGGAATTCAGTAGAAATTATGATTGTTCCAGTGAAAAACTCTCATTACTTAGTATTGACTAGGCTAGAAATCAGAGATGGTCAAAGAATATGATCAATGCTCATAATTAAGGCAAACTAAGAGAGAGCGATCCTAACTCAATTCAAAGCGTCAATTCTTGCTTATGGTGGTATGAATAAATATTTTTAGGCATTTGGTAGGATAGGCAAAACTCTCAACCTGGTAGAAAACTTGATCAATCTTGTTTTTGCAGAGGTTTTATATAAGCAACAAAATTTTAAATCACCTCCAATTCAAGAGTTACACATAAAGCATAATCAAAACCAAATCACTTGATCATCATAAACCATAGGTATTGCATAAACAAATCAATTACTAAACTCCACAACAAAGATTTAGAATTCAAGACAATGCTCAGGATCAAAAGTTTCAAAGGCAAAATAAAAGACAAGCAAGCAAAGGTACACACTAAAAACGCTCGCACGATCCTCATTTTTTATTCATGCTTCTTCTCACAAAGACGCTAAAGTAGCGATCTAGGCCTAAGTCTTCCTAGAAGTTTAAGAAGACTACTACTTTATCTACTTTTGATTAAAATAAAAATACTAGATTAGACTCTCACATGACTCGACTCGACCAAACTAGATCCAAAAACTCATACGAGCAGCGATCTCCCCCCACGCTTAAAATCTACGACGTCCTCGTCGTAACCATATGAAACACAAAGGGAGAGATGCTCGTAAACGCACTAGTGATGATGCCCGCACTGCTTGCACACAGGACGATTGCTACTTCCTTCGCCATGAGCCTTGTTCTTCCTCATGTTGCCGCACATCTCGAAGAGCTTCCTCATGTTCCTTTGCAAGAACTTGAAGTCGTCCTCCTAACGGTGATCATTATCCTCAACCTTTTGATCTTGAGCTTGCAAGGCTAGCATGATGTCGTCGACGACATTGAAGAGGTAATGGATGTTCTTCCTGCAAGTGGTGCAACACGTAGGATCATGCTCCTCTGGTTGTAGCCCATTGTCTTCTAGATCCTTTTCTTGGCCCTTGTCTTGACGGTGTTCCTCTTCCTCCTTGCTTTTCTTCATCTCATCAGCCCAATCCTAGTATGTGTTGGCATCTTCTTTGTCGTCACGGCCTGCAGCATCCCACGATCCAGGGCTCCTATCTTCCTTCCAATCGCTATCACCTTCGTAGTCAACCGGCGAGTACTCGGGCATCTTCTCCACATAGCTCTAGCGCTTGATCCGGAGGAGCCTTGCTAAACAAGCGACAATGACCTCCTTTTTCTTGTTGGTTGCTTCATCATCACTTGAAAGGATGATGAAATTGCGATCCATGAGCTTTCCAGACGGCGCCTTGCCTCCAACGCTGATGCGAGCAATCCTTGGCGGAGTTTTGGGACCCAACTCGCACCTCTTGACTTCCATGTGAACAGCGAAGGTAGCGGCTAAAGGAGAGGGTGGTGCCGATTGGCCTGGGGAGGTCAGGCCAATCGGCCTGGCCTCCTTCGCCAGCTACTACCCCTCTCATCTTCCGAGCTTCTGGACATCGCCATTGCACTTTTTTTCTGGTTTGGGTGGATCTAAATTACTTGTGTAGATGCGAAACTCGAGCTCCAATTGCCCTCATTATATACTCTTGAAATCTTGGCCAAGGATCCACACATTTCCAAAAACTTCCTCGCCCCTTCCCACAAAAATTCACTTCCATATTTTGTCATTACCAAAGATGGGAGAGGGGAACTGATTCGGTGGCGAAAACCTCCCAGGCCGATCGGCCTGGGGGCTACGGGGCCGATCGGCCCAGGGGGTTTTCAGCCCCTCTGCCTCCTAACTTTTCGTAGCAGCACGTACGTCTAAAAATATATCTAATTTTTTAAGTCCCACACAAAAAATTGGATGAAAGATCTAGGTATCATTGCAAATGTTTAGCCCATGATGCACCCTTTGGGGAAGCATGGCTTCTTTGTGCTGCAAAGGCACTTCATGTGACTTGGTTAATGTGAATGAAAGAAAAAAAATTAGTAATTCACCAAGTTTTTGTGCTTAATGTTGATATTCTTGCTTGCTTAGTTGTTATATGATGTCTACCAAAAGAAGTAGGCACATGGTTTCAACAAGCCTTGACATGACTTGTGATGCATATGTGGGTGTTTGCAATGATCTCTTGTTGAGAATGTATCTTCCTTGTATGAGCTCTAATGACCTAGTTTAATTCTTGCTTGAGTGATTCATGACTAGATGCTTGCTCATGTGGTGATACTTTTATAAACTACAAAATTTGTCAACTTGCTTCGTCTTTTGCTTATACCATAATATCCTCTTGATGGTGATGCAATTGCTCTTTATGTCTACCTGCTTGTGCATTATCTCACTTGTAGCCTTTGCAAGTGCTTTGTGATATATTTGAGAAGCTTGGTAGGTTGTATACCCATGGCATGCATTTTGTGCTCCCATGCGTATCTTATGTTTCCATTTAAGGGGGGAGTCTTGCATTTAATGGGGAGTTTTGCATTTGAGGGGGAGCATGCATTCTTTTGCTCTTGTTCATGCATTTCATTGTGGCATGTTTTCAGGGGGAGTGCATGTGTTCAGGGGGAGCTTGTGATTTTTGTGCTCTCTTTTGCTCTTTTGCCGGTTGTGTTGAGCTTTTACCTCTTCTTAAGGAACCGGCATTTGGTTTGAGCTTTCGATCGTCACATGATTGGTGTTGAGCCCTTTTTGCCTCTTCTTGAGGGATCATGTGTTTTTGATCTTCACATGATTGATGTTGAGCCCTTTCTGCCTCTTCTTGAGGGATCATGTGTTCTTTGTCTCGGTTGTGTTGAGCCATTGCCCATGTCTTTGGGACCGAGACTTTTGCAAGTTGATTTGGCCATTGTGATGCTTCTCATGCCATGTGACTTTAATCTTTACCTTTACATGACTTTCGATCACTTGGATGAGAGTATGGCCTAATTGGTTTCACAACTTAGCTTTTATGGTTCTTCTCATCTCAAGTGACTTTGATCTTAGTTTTTACTTAGCTTTCGATCACTTGGATGAGATTTTCGACTTGTGCCTCTCAAACCATTTCTTTGTGCTTGAATGTTGTCAACACACTCATCAAGGAGGAGATTGAGAAAATCAAGTTGATATGAACCTTGATTTAATTGTGATGAGCGTTTGACAAATGTTGAAATGGCTTTGACAGCATTTTGGGATTCATGAAGCTCTTGTGTCTCTCGCCTGACTTTTTAGTTGATTTGCGGGATTCATCAAGGGGGAGATTGAGAAATGGCTTTGATGCCATCTAGAATTTTTGATTGGAGCTTGCATGATCCTTTCTCATATCAAGTTGCCTTGTGTTTGCTCTTACTTGGATTTTGGGCACTTGAATGAGTTCTCTTTTGCTTTCAAATCATCTTTTGTCAATGCACTTATCAAGGGGGATATTGAGAGACCAAGTTGAGAAGTTCCTTGGTCTATTTGTGATGAGTGATTGACTAGATGATATGAGGCTTTACCGGTTGAGTCCATATTCCATATATGCTTGATTATGCTAACGGCTAACCGGAGGTGTGTGTTGTGTGAGTTGTGTTGTGGTATTTGAGTATACCATATGTTGTGTGTTGTGTCTCTTGGCTTGTGATGTGCAGGTGTAGGATGCGATGTGGTGGTTGACGACATAAGGTGAAGGTCAAGCGCGAAAGGTCCATGCCAATGAACTAGGGCTATGAAGGGTGGACACGAGTAGGCTTGGAACCAGGGACCTGAGGAGTCCAGGCGGAGTCATGGGCGATCCACATGGTGCATGGAAGAGCAAGAGTACATGGACGATGATAGAGACAACGTCGGTCAAGTCAAGCAAGACGGAGGCAAGTCAAGTAGGCGGCCCAGGAGCTAGGAGCGAAAGATTTGGAGGCGTCGAAGGATTGGAGGAGGCTGGACACGCGTCGACAACAGTGAGTCACGCCTTGCGGGACGTGCAAGAGGGTTTGACCGGTTTGACCTCAAAACTCGGGGTGAGTCACATCAGGAGGGTGTGCAGAGGGTTTGACCTCAAAACTGGGGGTGAGTCACACCAGGTGGATGTGCAGAGGGTTTGGGTGGTTTGGGCCTCAAAACCACCGCGCAGGCAGGTTTGCCAGTTTGGACCTCAAAACCGGGGGCAAGTTCGATGCGGCCGGACGGTGTCGAGTTGGAGGACGCGTGGCACCATTGCGAAGCTTGCGTCGAGGCGAAGCTTGCGTCGAGGCGAAGCGAAGTCGTGAAGGTGCTGGGTCCATCCGATGAACGAAGAAAATGTTGGACGGTTTTACCCCTGGTGAGGTATTTGAGTTGTATGCTTAATGTTAGGGTATTTTGGACATTAGCCAAATGTCTATATATATGTGGGAGGGCTGTTGGGGCAGCTATTCCCCTTGGGCTTATTTTGGTGGTTGCTACTCATTTGTTTGTGAGAGCTTTGGGAGAGAAGAGAGGGGAGAGAGGAGGGATCTTTGTTTGATCTTTTTGCCATCCTAGCTTTGATTGTGCTAAGGGGTGGATTGTAACCGGATATGGTGAAGTAATCCAAAGATCTATTTCATGCTATTTGTTCCATCACATTTAGATTTGCAATTTCCGTTTGTTTTCTCTCTTTTCTTCCCTCTCACATTTTTAGTTGATTCGTGTTTTGTGGGGAGTTTTGAGCCAATCCAGTTGTTTGGAAATGAACTAGGACGTGAGTTGAACCTTTCCACCGAAGGGATTTGATTGAAACCTCACGAGTTCATAGATCGAGTCGATTGAAGTTTCAGGGTTGAGAAAATAGAGTTCTTCATAAGATTTGGAATTACTCTTTATTTGCAAATCTTTTGGGGATGATTTCTTAGGAGAAGCTTATTTACTAAGTTGTGAAGCTATGTTTCAAATTTCGTGATTCTTGGAGGTCGTTTGACCCTATTTCGGGTTTTTCTATCATCTTTGCGCAGGGTCTTTTGGAATTCCGGAAATCTCAGGACCTTCGGAAATTTCTGCACGTCTGGAATTTTCCGAAGGTTCCTCCGGATTTTTTCGCACAGAGGTGTTGGTTTTCAAAGTTTGTCTTCCAGAGCTTGTTTGAAGTCTTTCTTACTTTCGCTATTCTCAAATTGGATTCCTAGCAACATTCCTAGGTCTATTAGCTTGTGCATAGCTAAGTGGACTTGATTTTGCTAGAAGAGAGGCTTGTGGGCTTTTAGTCGAAGTTGTTGGAGAAAATTTGAATCGGCTCCCATTCACCCCCCTTCCGGTCGCATTTCTGGTCCTTCAGGTTCCAAGAATATCTTTAGTCACTATCCATTCACAACATATGCTTTGACGTCCATAATTGTTACCGCTTCGGTAGGTGATACAGAATGAACCATGTATAGTCTGTCCCACTTGCTCATCAATTTTCCTTTACCGATGAGTTTGAACCTAGAGTTGAACAGTAGTACTTTGTCTCCTTCTTTGAATTCTTTCTTGTGAAGCTTTTTATCGAACCATCTCTTTATTCTCTCCTTATAAATGCTTGCCCTGTGGTGAGCTTTAAGCCTCGTCTCTTCTAATTCACTGATCTGAATTCTTCTTTTTACTCTTGCAGCATCAATATCAAGATTCATCTCCTTTATAGCCCAATAAGCTTTATGTTCGAGTTCAACAGGAAGGTGACATATTTTTCATAAACGAATTGATACGGGGTCATAACTATAGGTGTTTTGTGAGCCGTCCTATATGCCCATAATGCTCCATCTAGCTTCTTTGACCAATCCTTCCCTCCTTTAATTACCGTCTTCTTCAAGATATCCTTCTGTTGTTTATTAGAAGTTTCAACTTGTCCATTCGTTTGAGGATGATAGGCTGTAGATACTCTATGTTCAATTCCCAATTTTGATAGACATTTGCCAAAATCTTTTCCTGTGAAATGTGATCCTCCATCACTGATCAAAATTCTTAGCACTCCATACCTGGAAAATATAATAGTCTTCATCATGTGAATTGATTCTTCTGTTGACGCCTTCCGACATGGAATAGCTTCTACATTTAAACACGTAATGAACCATGACAAAGATGTGCTCAAATATATCCATGTGACTTTAAGAATGGCCCATGAAATCTATACCCCAAACGTCAAGTAGCAAGTTGTAGTTCAATGGCATAGAATTTCTGGCTGAAATATTTCCTATTCTTTGGCATTCCGGGCAAGTAGCAATGAATCTCTTTGCATCTTCATGCATCTTTGGCTAATAAAATCTGCTTGCCCAGACTTTTGCTTGAGTTCTGAAGTGTCCATATTGTCCTCCATATTCTGATGAATGACATTTTAGAAGTACCGCTTCCCTTTCTTCTCTTGGGATGCATCTTCTTAATACTTCATCTGCTCCATATCTATATAGGTAAGGTGCAGACCAATAGTATTTCATGTTTTCAGCAACCACTTTTCTCCTTTCATTCCTCTACATCCAAGTATCCTTATCGAGGATTCTATATAGATGATCGGCTCTCATTCGATCCTCAATAGGCTTTTTTCCATCATCTTGTTGATACATTCTCGACAAGTGTTAGCCACCACATTTTCTGATCCCTTTTTATCTCTGATCTCCACATCAAATTCTTGTAGCAGCAATATCCAGCGAAACATTCTCGACAAGTGTTAGCCACCACATTTTCTGATCCCTTTTTATCTCTGATCTCCACATCAAATTCTTGTAGCAGCAATATCCAGCGAATCAAACATGGTTTAGCACCTTTCTTGGATAAAAGATATTTAATCGCAGCATGGTCGGTGTACACAATCACTTTGGAGTTCATAGTATAAGATCTGAATTTTTCAAAAGCGAACACGCAACCAATTCCTTCTCCGTAGTCGCATAATTTATTTGAGCCTCATTTAAAGTCTTAATAGCTTAGTAAATTGCTTGTACCTTCCCTTGTTTTCTTTGTCCAAGGACTGCCCCAACAGCATAATCACTTGCATCGCACATTATTTCAAAAGGTAGATTCCAATCTGGAGGTTGAAGGATGGGTGCGCTAATGAGTGATTGCTTTAAAGTTCTGAAAGCTTGGAACCAGTCTTCATCAAACTCGAAATTCACATCTTTTTGCAGGAGCTGTGTTAATGGCTTGGTGATCTTTGAAAAATCCTTAATGAATCTCCTGTAAAATCCAACGTGTTCGAGAAAGCTTCTCAATGACTTGATGTCTGTAGGTGAAGGCAACTTCTCCACAGTTTCGATCTTTGCTTTATCAACTTCTATCCCTCTCTCTAAGATGACATGCCCAAGTACTATTCCTTGTTTCACCATAAAGTGGCACTTCTCCAAGTTTAGGACTAGATCAACTTCTCCACATCATTTAAGAACTTTATCAAGATTTTCCAAATAATTGTTGAAACTTATACCATGAACTGAAAAATCATCCATAAATACCTCCATGATATCTTCAATGAAATCTGAGCATATAGCCATCATATAGCGTTGAAAAGATCCAGGTGCATTGCACAGTCCGAAAGGCATCCTTCTATAAGCAAAAGTTTCGTATGGACAAGTGAACGTGGTCTTATGCTGATCATCTAGGTGTATAGGAATCTGAAAGAACCCGGAATATCCATCAAGATAGCAAAAGTGAGAGTGCTTTGCTAACCTTTCGAGCATTTCATCGATAAAAGGCAAAGGGAAGTGATCCTTCCTAGTTGCCTTATTCAGCTTCTAGTAATCGATACACATCCTCCACCCTATCACTGTCCTCTGGGTGATCAGCTCATTCTTCTCATTTGTTACGATAGTAAGTCCTCCTTTCTTCGATACGCAATGCACTGGGCTCACCCATTCACTGTGTGGTATTGGATAAATAATCTCGGCATTAAGCAATTTGATCACCTCCTTCTTTACCACGTCACGCATAGCATGGCTTAGTCTTCTCTGGCCCTCCACAACTGGCTTATGTTGATCTTCTAATTGTATCCGATGAGTGCAGAAAGTTGGACCGATTCCTTTTAAGTCTTTGATCGTGTACCCAATCACTTTTTTTTATGCTTTCTCAATAAATTCAGCAACTTCTCAGTTTTTTATTCGTTTAACTCATCGCTAACAATGACTGGATACATCTTGTTATTCCCTAAATATTCATATTTTAATCCCTCAGGGAATGGCTTCTGCTCAACATCTCGTGCTTCTGGTTCTTGTTGCACCAATTCCCCAATATCTTCGAAATTTCCTTCCTCCAGAGTCCCATATTGAGGTGACAATGCATCAGTTGCTTCTCCCAATTCGCTATCTTGGCCATCCACATTATTTTCCATTGCTCTTAGTAAAGGATCCCTGAAATTTTCATCAAAGCATATACTTTCTACCTCCTTGTTATTAGGAGATAGATGCAAATTTTTCTGAGATGCAGGCAGAAAATCATAAGTATATTTAGCACCATCAACATTAATTATTACTTTGCCTTCTCTCGCATCAAGCACATCATCTACCAACTTAAGAAAATGTCTACTAAGGATTATATCATCATGTTTCTCATAGGAAGCATCAATAATAAACAAATCAGTTGGTATAGATTTACTTGAGATGTTAACTTTTAGATCTCTAAGCACTCCCAAAGGTTCGGTTGTTCTACCATCTCCCACGATCAATTGAATTGGTGTTGGAGCAAGTTGCAAAGTCTTACTGAAAAGTTTATCGTAAACTTTTGAAGATATGACGCTTACGTGTGCTCCAATATCGCAGAGTGCTTTGTCGATAATCTTCCCATTGACTATGCAATCGATATGCGGTGTAGGCAAATGTGCTCCTTCGTCTTGATTGGTTCCAATTGCATATATCTGTGCTAGACTAGCAAAAGGTGATGCCTCAGGTATTACTCCCTTGACTCTCTTTACTTCAGCAACATATTCTGGGTCTACTTATTTTTTGCTGAAAAGTTTTTGAATAATTTCTCTAGCTATTTCCTTGTCAAGAACATACCCAATGTGTCTCTCTGGTGGAAAATCCGTCTCTATGGTGCTGGTTGACCCCTTTTAATTTGGATATGGCCTATGTTTATCAAATATCCCACTAAAATCGATAGGAATTCAATCCATTTGTTCAAAATCCCGCAAGGGTTTTGCATTCACCAAGCTTCGAGCTTCTGATATTTCTGGTTTGTCATCTTTGATGCACTGGGTAGTTTCCTCCTTTATGTGTGCTGGTTCTTCTTGTTTTTGCACCATAGACTCTTCCTTCTCATCCTTCTGGAGTTCTTTTCTGAAAATTCCAGCAAGTATATGTCCTTAATTTCCTTGCTCTCGTGCCCAGATTGATAGTTATCCCATTCTCTGTTTACGGCTGCTCCTCTACTGATTTTTTGTAGAAGTTGTGCAGCCACCCTGAGTGTCTTTTCCATAAGGTCTCCTCCTGCATAGATTTGAACAAACTCCTGGCATTTTAACGTTAGTGAAAAATAAAATGTGTGCAACAACACATCACCTAAGAATCCAAGCTTAGGTCCTTGTTTGAGTAGTCTGTTGAATCTGTCCCAAGCTTGATCTATTTCTTCATCTTCTCCTTGCACAAACATGATCACTTCCTTTCGAAGGTTCTGAAGTTTGCTAATAGAGAAAAATCTCCCACAAAATTTTTTCATTAGTGTCTCCCAATTCCCCTTCGCATCGAAAGAAGCTTATGCATACCATCATCTTGCTTTACCTGCAAGTGAAAACGAGAATAGATTCTACCTGAACCAAGCTGGCATAATTCCTTCTTGTTGTAGCGTGTTGCATAGCATCGTGAATCGTTCAATGTGTCTATATGGATTATTAGTCTCCACTCCTTGGCAAGGATTGCTTCCAGCCATGTCAATTATTCCTTTATCCAAGATGTACTCCTTAGATGCAAGCATTGAGTCAGATTTCTGCCTGTCGAAATTGATCGGTTAATGGAATTGCATAATCCCTCGTAAACTTTTCTCCTTCCTCCTTGTAGTGATTGATCAGAGCCATCTAGACACCAAAAATAAAAACAAAGATTTTCTATTCTAGAGAAAAAGTTAGATGTTAGAGGTTAAGAAAAATTAATACAGAGTTAAAATGTAGCAAAATTGACCTGTTCCCCGGCAACGGCGCCAGAAAAGCTTGTTGACGGCAGTTAGCACGCCAATTTATGAACCACAAGCATACGAATCAGTTGTAGCTCTTCCTATAGAATAATCCCCCAAGGTTTATCAATCCATGAAACAAGTGAATTTGCACGCTTAACAAAGCACTAATCTACGTAACCGAAGATTCTTTGTGTATGATACGATTGAACTAACAAAAGAACTAGTGACTTAGATTAAAGCGGATAGAGCGTATAGATGTAAACAAGATAGATAAAATGTTTGTCCTAGGGATCTAGGATCACTTGTAGATGTAATCACTTTGCATGAAAGAACTAGATCTATGTGTTATCGTGAGTGGATGTGAACCATGCCCAACACTTTCCCTCTCGCACGTTGTCACTACATGAGGGTACTCAATTATTGAACGATAAGAACATGGCATGATGATCGTTCCAGGTAAGCAAATAAACAACCCAAAGTAGCGCTGGCCAGCCATTACATGAAAGAGCATCATCAAGATATGATAGATAACAAACAGATCTTAAACAAGAGGTTCAACGATTACAAAACAAGATCTCCATACAACCCCAAGGTCAAACAGAGACTTTACCCCATGATCTTACACATGTTGACAAAATTCTAGGTTAAGATCGCCCTGTAGATCAACTGGACCGAAGACGATGATGAACGGGGGCAGAAAAGCCCCAGGCCGATCGGCCTGGGCGCCTCCAAGCCGATCGGCTTGGGAGGTTTCTTCTTCCTCTGGTGCTTTCTTCCTCTGGTGCTCCGCTTCGCGTGGCTTCTCGTAGATCCAATCTTCTCTCCGTTTTTCCTCCTTGTGGTGGCGGTGGATGGTGTTTGCGTGGTGTTTTCTCCTTTCCATCCAACTCCTCCTCCTTGAAGTCCATGAGGGGGTATTTATTGTCTCCCATAGGAGGCGGCTCTGGGTCAATATCGGTGAAAAAACCCTAGAGATCATCATGGACTTCACACTCAAGAAACGGGAGGTCGACTGGACTCTAGAATGGGCTAGGTCGATTAGCCTGGGCCCTTCCTGGATCTTTTGGTCCTCTTCTTCCTCGTGCTACCTTCCCTCGATGACCCATGTCCAAATATCCATTAAGCTCTTTATGCAAACCCCCTTGATTATGTCGTATTTCCTGCCAAAATACAATATGCTTCAAAATACAACTCATATGAAATAATGGGTTATTTCAGGTGCCAAGTGGTGGGTTAGTATAAGAATAAGCATGAACATACTGATTAAATAGTACTAAATGTGTGTCAATAATGAGCGTCAACAGCACCTCCAACATTGACAGTGGAACATCAGCATTGACCACCAAGGAGACGGTTTCATAGGAGGTTTGTGCTGACGAACATGGCCATGAGCGGCTGCCAGTTTGAGCCTGCTCTGGTCTAGTTCGGGGCTCCTCAAGTCGCCGGCGTGGTGGCTGCGCACCTAGGCCACCACCGGCAGCTAGGATAGCTCCTGCACCTGCATCAATGGACATCGACCTCACCGATCCAAGGTATGACCACTGACTACCATGAATGAAACATGATGTGCCAATGAAATTGCTATATGAATATATCTGAATGTAATGTTGCATTCTAGCATGCTCGTAGATAAATGTTGCATTGTTGTTAGTGAGCAGCCAGCCATGACCCATCTTTGAATGAATGTGCAGTAGACTTTACTTGCTGCTTTTCCCTTATCAAACTGATTTTGTTGGCAACAGTTTGGCTAATTGGTGTGATGAGAACAATACGATAATTTGTGAGATTTTTGCTAATGAAGTTTTAAAAGGAAATAGATCAAGTACTCATTTGAGTAAGACCGGTTACAAGAATGTGATAATAAGGTTTAAAGAGAGGATTGGAAATGACTATACTAGAAAGCAATTCAAGAATAAATGGGACAAGTCGAAGCAAGATTATGGTATTTGGAAGCAATTGAAAAATAAGGAGACTGGGATTGGATGGGATGAATCTAGGAAGAATATTGTAATGTCAGAGGCTTGGTGGAAGAAAACAGCAAAAGTAAGTAGAATTTATGTTGCAGTTGTTTCAAATTTTTCATTTTACCACATGGCAAATGATTGTTATCTGAATATTGCATTTTAGGATATAAAGGGCTCTACTAGATTCAAGCTGAAAGGACTACAAACTGAAGAGGCATTATGTATGAAGACTTGAGGAGCACAGGTGATGAAGATTGGTCCACTTCAAGTGGTATAGCACCTTCCCCAACAAAATTGTCTTGTGACAATTCTCCAATTCCTATTGATGACAAAGATGAAGTAGACAATGATGATGATAGTGAGCCAGAGGAGGTGACACCTAGGAGTGTGCAAGGTTTAACAAGAGGTAGAGGGGCTAGTAACATGAAGGGAAAGAAACCTAAGACAAGTGCAGATCACTAGTTTTAGAAACAAATGGGCAAGATTGTGGAGATGAATGAGAGGACAGCTGCACCTTGTGAGTTCATTGCAAGGAGGGAGGATACATCTGGTTGTTCCATCCAGGATGTCATGGCTTTGGTCAAGGATTGTGGGGCTCTTCCCTCCATAAATGAACATTTTGTTGCATCTCTAGTTTTTACCAAGAGGGCTGAACGAGAGATGTTCATGACTCTAGATACTTCTAAAGAGAGGTTTGATTGGCTGAAGAGGAAGTATGAATGGATGAGTAGAAATGATGTGCCTAAGTAGTTTGTGCAGTATGCTTATACCATGCAATCTCGTATCCTTTGATGTATGCTACAATTTAATTTGAAATATGTATGCTCCAATTTTATTTGTATGCCTTTGTAATCTGTATGCTATAATTTAATTTTAAATATGTATGCTACAATTTGAAGTCTGTACTTTGTAATATTTGTATGCCTTCAGTTAATTCATGAGTGTTGTTTATGTCATGAACAGATATGAATCTTTTGATGATGAGATGTTTGATGATGATGAGTGGGTTAAAAACACTCTAGGATTGTTGCGGTCTGCTTAGAATTATCAATTTACCACTGTTCTTATTTCTTGCAAGTACTTCATGACAAGAATGATGTTAGAACTCCATCACAAAGTGGATTCGGTTGGACAATGGAAAAGCTGAACACTCCAGGTGAAAGTCATAAGCAATTCTGAATGAATGCATCTCTACTTTACAAGTTGCATGATCTGTTAGTGGGTAACTGTGGACTACAGTCATCTCTTCATATGAGTTCTATGGAATCATTGGCTATTTGCCTTCTTGTGTGTGGGAAAGGTATGGCCAACAAAGGTGTAGATGGTATATTCAAGCACTCCGCAAAAACAATTAGTAGAAAATTTGAGGTATTGATCCGTATGGTGGCTATGAGTGCAGACTACATAAGGCCAATTGACCTAAAATTCTCTACTACACATCCTAGGATTAGTAATGATCGTAGGATGATGCCACACTTTAAACATTGCATTGGAGCTTTGGATGGCACTCACATTTCAGTGACACCACATCCAAAGGACCTTATTAGGTACATTGGCCAGAGTGGCAAAGCGACACAAAATGTTGTTGGTGTTGTTGATTTCGACATGAGGTTCACTTATGCATCTACTGGTCAGCCTGGGTCTATGCATGATACTAATGTGTTCTTCCATGCACTTCGACATGATCACACCACCTTTCCACACCCCCCTCTAGGTATGTCAGATTACCTATCTTGATCTTTTCTCATATCTATACACAAATGCATGCGGCTCACAACCTTCAATTTTCTACATGTGTGTTTAGGAAAATATTATATGGTTGATGCTGGGTACCCAAATAGACTTGGATACTTGGCACCATACAAGGGTGAAAGGTATCATGTGCCAGATTGGAGGAAAGATCATGCTCCAAACGGTGAGCAAGAGCATTTTAACCATTTGCATTCAAGTATTCACAATGTGGCAGAGCGCTCTTTTGGTGTGTGGAGAATCCTTCTCAAGATGCCGAGTTACCCAATGGAGAAGAAAATGATGATTGTTGCTGCAAGCATGTGTCTCCATAACTTCGTACGTGAAAACCATGCACAAGATAAGGATTTCTGCAAATGCGATCAGAATCCCGATTATATGCCCACTATACCTTCAAGATATAGGAAGCACTATGTCTCTCAAGATGCTGAAGATACATCCAATACAGAAACTGATGATCAGACCATGGATAAATTCCGAGATGATCTTGCTAGAGCAATCTTCCTTTCTAGATCATCTTCATCATGTCAGTTAGCTTGTATGGTTGCATGCTATGTAAGGATTATGGGTACTTTTATAATTATTAGCTTGTATGGTTGCATGTGACGTAAGGATTATGCCTACTTTTGTAACTACAGGTGCATGAATCCCTTTAGTTTATATTCACAATTTCTAATGAACTCAAATTACGAAGAGTCATGAGGATGGATTGCGGTGGTGTGGAGAAATAGAAAAAACAAAGAGAAAAAAGAGAGGACCGGAAGGATGTGGACCGGATTAAGGAAAAAGAAAAAAATAAAGAGGAAAATAATCCTTTTTATTATTGCTTAAACAATAATCCTTTTATTTTTTAAATTTCTAATTAACTCAAATATAAACAAATGTTAAGCATTCAATTCATCTATTCAAACAATGCACATAATCAAGGGCATATAGGACATTTGATCTCTCACAATCATTCCTAAAGATACAGGAGAAGCCGTTTTGCCAAACACTTTTCAGGAAATAGCTTCAGCTCCACTAAGGAAGCTGCTTCACCAGAGAAGCTACAGCCGGAGCCGTTTCAGCCACATCCACAGCCCTGCCAAATGAGCCCTTACTTTATATTGTTACATTGTGCAATAAGTCCCTGTTTGGTAGAGCTTCGGCTTCTCACAAAACGGCTTCAGCTTCGGCTTCTTTGGCGGAGTCGCTTTTCAAGTGGAGCTGAAGTCATTTTGCGAAATGTTTGGTAAAACGGCTTCTCAATGGCAATATAGGTAATTTTATGATCACGTAATGCTTGGAGAGAGAGGAGAAGCCGGTAAAGCCACTTTTTTCGGCTTCTCCTCTCTAGTGTAAACCATTTTGTGGCTTATCCCCGTCTTTAGTGGTGAAACCATTTTGAAATTGCCCCTTTGGTAGGGCTTCACCAAAAGCCGATGGAGAAGCACTTTGAGAAGTCCTACCAAATGGGACCTTAGTATCCATCTCATTGGATCACAAAAAGATGGAGAGAATGATTAACCTTTAGGATCAATCTCGCTGACATTATTAAGGTATCATATGCTTATGATTTTTCACACAAACCCATATTCTCAGTGGCGGATCCAGAAACGGGCTCCGCCCCGGGCTAACTAATATAAGGCTTAAAATCTTACTAGCCATACACTATTAGATATAACATATTTTTCAAAAAGCACAAATAATTATATAATTATCTAGATTTCAAGTGTTCAACCAATAGATTCAAACAATACATAGAACATTGAAGGTAGAAAACTACCAAATTAAGAGTCTTCCATGATAAAAAAAGAACCATACATGTCTTCATGAATTAACACCACTTCCACTTGTTCCGACGTCCTCCATTCTACATAAAAATTTTCAACATTTCAGCCCTTTATAAAGCAAGATAACATTATGTATTGAAATAGACTAATACAAGTAAACAACACGCACCTTGAGCCCTCGTTTGGCAAATTCATCTTACGGTTTCTTAAGCCTTGAAGCGCTTTAGAATTTTTTCATCTTCAATATACGCAAACAAATCCCACTCAATATAGCACATCATGCTACTATTCAGCCAATCATCATTCATTTTATTTCTTCATTCAGTCTTGATAATATTCATAGCAGAGAAGACTCTTTCAACTGTTGTTGTTGCCACCGGCAAAATCAATGCAAGTTCAATGAGATGATACACCAAAGGAAAAGCTGTATCTCTTCCAGTTTGAACCATCTTCTCAGCAAGGTTACCAAGATCAGTACAAGTGTCAAAATTATCATCATTTCTGACTTCATCAATGAATATACGAAGGTCACCTGCAAGCTTTATGCAGTCATAATCATAGAAGTCATCTTTATAAATCTTAGCAAGCTCAACTAACTTTTGTACTTCAAAGTTGGCAAAAGAATCCCTCGGATCAATTACAGAATTTTCCAAAATTAGTGAAACCAATTTTATCAGGATTGTTTTATTTTCCTTTATGCATTAAAATTCTTCAAATCTAGGAAAAATAATAAAATTTAGGTATTTATTTAATGCCTTTTGATTAAGGTATTTAAATAAATGCTTAACCTTTATTAAATGCATAAAATTCTGAATAATGTTTTCTTATTCACAAATTATTATTAAATCAAAGGAATTAAGTTTTGAGATTAGAAAATTATTATAATGCTTTTCTAAAATAAAGGAAAAAGCTTAAGATAGGGTAGATAAAGGAATTAAAATTTGTGGGTTAATCTTTATGGGTAGTTTAACGTTGGCTTGCAACTTTATCATGAAGATAGGTTGTATAGTCACTTGTTGGCTTGCAACTTTATCATGAAGGAAAGTTGTATAGTCATGTGTTCAAAAGTTTGCATCTCTAACTCCTGCATGTACTAAATCGTGGACACAGAAACTCCAGAAGTGAAATTCTTGGAATTATCTAAAGAACCTTCGGAGTTTGAGGAGATTGTTGAGTTGATCCCATGCGAAGCAGGATCGTTGGAAGACACTAACCTTTTTTGGATCAAGGCAAGCCTTGGTGCATCTATGCCTATCTACTTTGGAGTTATTATTTCATGTGTCCAATTATTGGTTATTTTCTTTATGAATGCATTAAGTCTAGGAGTTGATTGAAACCTACTCTTGTGCATGATCCTACCTTGTTTAGAGGACATCTTTGCCACTTGTTCACTAATTAGTAACTATCCTATGCTTAGTAATGCTTAGATACTTTCAAGCAACTTGATTGCTTAACTTTAAGGTAAATTTGGTCGTACATGTTAATCAAGGAAAATAGCTTGGAATTTGGAATTGTGGAAAGAAGTTGGAGATGGTAGTTCTGTCTGCTAAGTTAATTTGGTTAAGGCCCGATCATTGTCTTAACCTTTGATCAAGTGATTTTTACCTGGTTGCTTATTGGGTATGGGACAGTAAAGTCTGGTAGGTTAGTTGGCTCTCTGATCGGGAATATTTCGTACACGTGCTTGACGTGTTGGAGAATGGCAGGAGCGTAGCCTCAAACTCACATGGAGATCAGGCCAGACGTGGGGTCCCATGTGGGGCTGCATCCTTGGGTTCGGGTAGTCATATTCCGAAACTTTGGGTGCGGCTACTCGAAAGGTCGTTATGTGCAACCTGGACAGTTGTACATAGCTGGTGGTCGGGTATCTCCCGCAGGATGTAAATCGGTCCAGATCGCCGCAATTCTCGGACATGAATGCACTTGATGACCGTTAGCATTGTAGTGTAATCTGGTTGAATATAATGTTTTTCCTGGAATAAATATGCTGTATGACTTAGTGCCACTGAGTGCTCAAAATGTTTTATTCATCTAGACTGGTTAGGTAACAACTAAACAGAAATAAAAGAATAAAATTAAGGTTCCATTTATAGTAAGCCTTTTCCGCAAAATGTGAGTCAGCCAGTACACCAAACATCCATCATTCAGTTTTGGAAAAACTATCTATATTGGTTAGTCGGGTCAATCTTGCTGAGCACCCTCGTACTTAGGAGATCCTTCGTTGTTGTTTCAGAAACTCAGCAGGAGTCCGCTGATCGTTGTTGTTTTAGAAACTCAGCAGGAGTCCGCTGAGGGAGAAGCCCCGAAGAACTAGGGTATTTTACGAGTCTCATAATACTCTAGAATAAAACTCAGTTGTTTAATTATTTACCTAGACTGTTTTAGGTTTTAAATTCTCAGAACTACTCTAACTTGCACTGTTAAGTTTGTTTCAAACTATGGTTTATAATAATTCGCATCCCGATATGTATGTAAAAATGTAATATTTGTTGATATCTTCCCATCACGGAAGTGATCCTAATATATGACTATGGATCACGTCGTGGACGTTTCGAGGAGTCCTAGGGACATTGACGGACTACCGGACTTACAATTTTGGATAATTACTGTTTTGACAGCAATTGGCGCACTTAAGCCAGTTTAAGTTGGGCAGTTCCGCCACAATTTATATCTCCAAATAGATTTAGTATGAAAATATATTACATGATTAATATATTGATATTTATTTTGTATAATAAATGATAGTAATATTTTATTTGAATTTGATCGAATTTAAAATTAGCCGACGGAGGGAATATCTGCTCAGTGCTCACTCAACGGCTTTCCCCCCTTTGTGCTCTCCAACTCCAATCAGTGCCGTGGTAGCAGGCCCGTGCTGCAGGTGCTGCCGTGCAGGGGCCAGGAGACGGGGCCGCCGCGGCTCCCCATTGGCACGCACAGGGGCCGGGCGCGTTCCGCCGCTCCCCGTCGGCGCAAGGGTCAGGGCGGGCCGCCGTGGCTCCCATCGGCACGGGGGCCGAGGTAGGCGTCGGCGTCGGGGGGGGGGGGGGGGGGGGGGGGG
>NC_028455.1:25568747-25569645 GCF_000263155.2 Setaria italica | reverse complement strand
CGGGCGGCGCCGCTCCCACCACAGGATGGGCGTTCGATTTGCCAGGTACGCTTTCTCTCTCCTTGATTCCTGGTTCTGCCCCGGCGATGGTCCGTGGGAGGTGGCCGGCGGCGCGGGAGCGGTAGCGATTGGGAGGCTTCCGGGCCAGGGGCGCGTCCTGGCAGTTGGTCTCGCCGCTGGATGAGATCTCGGTAGGAGCTCCACTGGAGCTCGGGGCAATGGTTGATGGTGCGGATGATAGGCGGGGCTTGGTTGAGGGCTCTGTTGGAGACGTTTTTTTAACCGTTAGGACCCTTAAAAGAAAAACCTTAGACCAATTCAATATGTTAGTCAGTTCCTGTATGTTGTAATAAAATCATTCTGGATATTACTTCCTACTTTTTCTAGTGGCTGTTACATTGCTGTGCTTAAGCTTGGGTTTTGGTTATTTCAGCAAGTAACCCGAGAATGGTTCTAATACATTCTACTACTTCACTGACAAAGCACACTTCTTACTACTATCATTTTCGTGCCTCCAGCACTACATTATCATTCTTTTTCAGATGAATTCACTTGCGTAGATAAATTACTGCACCTTTTTTTCTATAACAAGCTACCTTACACAGGTGCTTTTATTTTATTTTGCTTTTGCTGTTACCGTAGGGAGGAAAGAAGGATGAGAAAATGGAGGAAGATGGTATGTGTTTGTGGTAGTGACTGGAAGCACTGGGTTAGAAGGAACCCATGTGGTTATAAGGCGAATAAGGAAAGAGTTCCTGATTGTCTTAGACGATTTGTTTGGCTTTGATTTCAGGCAGCCGAGACCGCTCGCTAATGAACCCTGGGGTTTATGAGGTACTGATTTTGATAATTTATTCTTACATCTTTTGGCATTTTATATGATTGTGGTTGGCCTAGT
>NC_028455.1:25560907-25568647 GCF_000263155.2 Setaria italica | reverse complement strand
TCTGTCTTGTGGAGATTATATATAATTATATGATAAGACCATTGCTCACATGAGCATTGGGTCCTATTGAACCCCATTTTGATGTGCTATTTGTACATTTAACTCCATTATACTCAATCCTGACCTGACTGAAGTTGTTGCTAGTTTTTTAAGGTGTGGCAGTTTTGAAAGAATATCTGGCCTACTTTTCAATATTTGGTTTCTATTATAGTTTGAACTTTTATTTTTTAATGATAAGAGTACCATGTAGAGTAGTGTTCTTATTCTACTTTATCAATCTTATTGGTGCCATTGTTCATTTGGACAGGCACTGGTGATATATGAGACATTGGCCTCTGAATTGGAAATTATTCGGGACATATCACGGACATTTCCATCTCATATTTTCTTCCAACAAAGGCATGGTCCGGGTCAAAGATCCTTGTATAACATTTTGAAAGCATATTCTGTCTATGGTAGGGATGTTGGATATGTGCAGGTTTGTGTTGACTCTGCAGGCCTAATTTTTTGATACAAAGATCTCTGGAATAATACATGTTATTTACACAATCATTTCACAGGGAATGGGATTTTTAGCTGGGCTGCTGCTTCTTTATATCAATGAGGATGCATTCACGTGCCAATGGAAGGCTTGTATCGGGTAATTGAACTTAAGGAATTAGATTTGGATTCCAGTAGATTATACTTTAGGGATTCATAATGCATGTTTCATGGCTGCCTATCGTCTCAAATACGAATTTTCTATCGTATCTGATGTATCTAAATGATAAATTACTAAGTAAAATGTACTCTTTATGTCCATGGCCACATGTTCTTGTGCAAGCAGTGTCCAACTTCAGTTTGAGTAATTAGTAATGCAAGGGATGTGAAATTGTCAACATTGGTTCTCTTGAACAAACCTGCATCCTGTAATCTTCTGATTCTTTTTATACCCTTGCAAGTTGCAACAGGCTGGTTTGCCACTTTTGCGCAGTATCTGTCTCAGTTTGAGAAATTAGTTATGGAGCACATGCCAAAATTGGGACAACACTTTGTTGAAGAAATGATAACCCCAAGCATGTATGCAAGGCAATGGTTTATCACAGTTTTCGCATATTCCTTCCTGTTTCACCTAACTCTTAGAGTTTGGGATGTCTTTCTTTATGAGGTTAGAAACTTATTCTGCCATATATATATTTCATGTTTAAAGTGCGTCTGGGCCTCTTGTGTTAGTTGACTGTTCTTTCAAGCAGTGTTGCTTCATAACTAGTGTAACTTTTATATCCGTGAGACTCCTTTCATTAGGAAACCCCACTAGTTTACATAACATGTTTTGACTTAAAATGTAGTTGAATGATGTGCCCATGGTTCCTTTTTCTTTTTACAAGTCATAACTTTTTACATGAATTTCTATTTCTTTCATAAGATCATATTAGTGCCTGTTGCAGTGTCCTATTATTCATTTAATTTTTAATTATTATGCTACCAATCTGTAGAAGACTAAAAGATTATGCTGTTCACTTAGATACTTTTTTGATCTGGTCGCTATTTTCTGATCGCTGGTTGATACTAACAGGGTATTAAGGTAGTTTTCCAATTTGTATTGGCTCTACTGAGATTCTGTCATGATGGTTTGGTGAGTTCTTTTTTCTTCTGTCGCTTTTGCTTGAAGGCACATTTTAAATATATATTGAGAAATATTCAATTGCTATCCTACTGTTGGGTCAAATTGCCTTTCGAGAAGCTCCTACAGGCCTTGAGAAATTCCCCGAGGAGTCGACTGATCCAGATGTTTTATTGCCAATTTCCTTTACATTTAAGGTAATAAACTTATTGTGCAAATCATATAGTTCGTGACATGTTGTCATGTTTTTATGTGAGTTGCTTTGGGACAAATGTGCTCTTATTCATACATGGTCCATTTCTTCCTTTTAATTTGCCCATCTTGGAAAAACTAAAAGCTGTTTTGTGCTATTTTCTGAAATTATTTCCGATTTGTTGCTTTCTGTTTTGTTACAACAATTTGTGTCTTTTGTGTAGTAATAAAAGAATAGAATTCATCAGTATGATATTAATAACAAGTATTATATCAAATCTCTTTGTTGTTAATTGTTCTATTAACCAATTAGTTTCACTAACCTTATTTATGTAACTTTAATGTTGATGCTTCTGTTGCTTGATTAGTTCACACTATAACATGTTGCCACTATTATCTTTTTTATTTCTTGTTTCAGTTCTATTCTGATAGAGCACTGAACTTTCAAACTTAGCTAACTACACCTGCATGTTCGTTTTCACTTTTTTAACATTCAGACATGAAAGAAAATCTAGAAAGCTCCACCCCCTTTATCTGGATGAGTGAATTAGCAAATTTACCATGAACTGTTTCATATGCCAGTTATGGAAATCAGCCACCCCTGTTAGATTACAATAAGCAATCCATGGTTCTTTCCGCTTCTATTTTTCAGGTCATCAGGTGTCCTCCAGTCGTCTTGAAAAGCTTCAGAAGGAATATCAGAAGGGACTCGAGGGCAGCAGTGAATCTTCAAGTAGCAAGCAGCATCAGCTTTCATATCGAAGACGATGAGCAGGGTGGGTAGCCGCGTCATATCTAACTTTAACTGTTGACCGAAAATAACAGACATGATCTCTTGTTGTAAAACAAGCCACACCTTGTTGTAACTTGTATGTCTATTGTACAGAAAGAATGGCCTTCATTCATTCATCCTTTTGCTGCTCTGTTTATTAGTTACTGTTACAATGCTTTCGTAAACTGAAGATGTATGACTGCTCCTCAAGCCATGGGAGGCCCCGGGGCTTTTATTGTTGCTCTCAGTGATGGACAAGCGTACATACATGTGGATGGATAAAGCGGAGTGATGCTTCGATACTTTCTTCGTGAGAATAGGGATTTATCAATACATGCTGCCAGTGTCAAATTGCAGTGCTTTTTTCTTTTCCATCGAGTAAATAGATTCTTGGTCTCTCTTCTCGCATAATTGATCAGGCAGAGCTGCCATAAGTTGGAGAAGATAAAATAGGCTTGGTCTTGTTTTTTAACACCATTAATAGTGGCCCCTAGAAAATATGATTTTGTGATGTACTCCCTCTGTCTCAAATTACTATTCGTTTTGACTTTTCTATATACATATTTTTTAGTATATATCTAGATATAATATATATTTAGGTGTATAATAAAATTTTTGTACCTATAGATACTAACATGAATAGTAATTTGGGACGGAGGGAGTAGCATTCAATGATTTTTATAACAAACGTCAAACGGCCCAACGATGCATGTATTAGAGACAGAAAAAAGGAGTTCCTAAAGTGACTGATTTCTAACGAAGAACAGAGGGTGCACTCCATTATTGGCAATGTCTTAATGAAATGTAGGGGGAAGAACATTTTGTTTGCAACATTTAAAGATGCACATCTAGAAAACTTCCACCAAACATTCTGAAACAAAAAAAATTGTATCACTCTCGCATATGGATGAAGGGGAAAAAGATTACTGTCTCCTATTTTCCACTTCTTGTGTCCAAAGCTATGCATGACGTTGAACCCAATGTAGCATTAGGATTGTTACTGTAGCGGAAATGAAGAGAAACGTGCTAGAAGTTAGTTCCTGATGACGCCCAAAAGTGGCAGGTCTGGGTAGATCTGGTCAGACCTGTTTAGACTGGTCTCCCAACCGGTCAGACCAGTTTAGGGAAAGTTCCTAAAGTACAAATTGTACTTCACCATGGCGTAGCTCTTATCGAGACGATCAAAATGCATATATGGAACATCCGATTTGGACTTCGGATGAGAGAGTTATGCCCTCGGGAAAATCAGCACCCTATGCAGGCAGGTAAGACCGACTGATCCCACCGGTCAGACTGGTTGGATCAAAGTACTCTAAATGAATATTGGACTCCCCCATTGCGTAGATCTCACTGAGTAGATCAAGACTCATATATAGAACGTCTGATTTGGATTTTGGATGAGGGAGATACAACCTTCGCAAGATCTGCACCCAGGGTTAGACCGGTTGCCCAGGCCGGTTTGACCGGTCTGGCTCTGTGTAATCCGAGTAGGCGTTGTAATTTAGCACGATTTGTATTAGGGTTTCGACTCCTACATGGGGAAGATCTTCCCTCCAGATTCGGCCGATTGAGGACATCAATCCAATCGACAGAAACCAATCTACTATTTTGTATCTTTGCCTTTATTCTTTTGCCCTAGCTTTTCCAATCTACCAATCTACTATTCTTCCTTCATCTTGACGACGTTTGAAGGCGCTCTAGGTGACCTGCCGATCCTAGAGCAACCCTACATGTGCCTGTCCCGACGGGATCCTTTCCGGGCAAGCGTTCGAAGGTCTACTGTCGGCTTGCCCGATAACTGGTTAGACTGGTCCCTGTAAGCGGTCAAACCGGCCTACGCTGAAGTGCTGTAGCAAGCCCCTGCGCACGCAGCAAGATCGTGTGCCTTCGTGTGTTAGCCAAAAAAACGTCTAACAGTTCCTAAACAACCACGTAACCACTGAGTCGACTAAGTCCATAATCCTAATCTCTACACACCTTGAGTCAACCAAGGCCGATTTCAAAAGTATCATAACCCTCTCCTTCCATACAATCCAACAGGAACAAACTTACTCTTCGACAAAAAAAAAACAGAAAAAGAACAAGCGCAAATTATCACACATCGAATTCCATCATCGCTCAAAGTGCTCCAGTTCCTTTCTTTAAATTATTATTAGGGGAGAGGATTCCTTCATTTTTCTTGACCGGGAATATGATTCCTCTCATTTCGCAGCTTAAGTAGCATCGCATAATAATACACGTTAGATTGCAGCTTTTCTTTTCTTTTTGTTAATGATCGCTCGTAATCCAGTACAGTCAGCACGATGTGGACCGTACGCTAACCTATTGCTTCCAAAGCCGCCGGACGTCACGATAAAAAGTAGCGAGCGTATGGGTCTACGATTGCCATCATATCCGATGATCCCATCCCATCACTCTCTGCTCTTGCTCCAACAACTCCGCAGAGAGAGAATCTAGCTCGGCCAGTCTTCTTCCCCGGGCTCCCCCCCCCCCCGGACGCCCTCCCCCTCATCTCCGGTCGGCCGGCCTCTCTCCCGGCGCCATGTCGGCGGCGTTCAAGGCGTTCCTGAACAGCCCGTTGGGCCCCAAGACGACGCACTTCTGGGGCCCCGTCTCCAACTGGGGCATCATCCTCGCGGTACGCACCACTGCTCTGCTACACGCGTGATTCCATTTCTGTAGCCGAGCGTCGCGATCTCTGCTGTGTTGAGGGACTTTGGCCTCTCCGTGCATGAGCAATAACACATCTGATAGGCAGTTTGACTTCAGTGAGTCTGGATGACTGACCGAGTCACTTTCGTAGGTCATTTCGTGGGTCAGTCAGTCAGAGTCGCACTGCTGGTTTATTTTGAATCAAACAGTTCAAAAATTTGAACGGCTGTTGTCCTAGAGATGAATTGAACTGTGCCTTGCAGGCCAGTCGATTTGATCTTGTTAAGGCCATCATCCTCCGTCCGCTCTGCATATAGTACAGATCGTAGCTAAATTTAGGCTGCAAATTTGCAGCCCACGGATGATCGCGCTGACTGAGTTCATCTTTCGGTCAATTATCTTTGTCTATTTTGCTAAGATTTATTGCCCTCCAACCCAATCTATCTTACACATAAAACTGCCTATTACTCCCCCCATCCCAAATTACTATTCGTTTAGATACACATTTTGATATGCACCTAGATATAAACTTATGTCTAGATGTATAGTAAAATTGATCTATCTAAAAAAGCTAAAATGAATAATAATTTAGGACGGAGGAAGTGTTTTTCATGTGTTGTACAGTACATTACTCCACAGATCTGAAATAAATTTTGGGAAAAAACAAAGATGGCTTCATCCACGATGCGTGCAACCAAAATAATCGAACTTGAATCATGAACACATACTGTTGCTCAGGTTTTGTCGTGTAATGATGAGGTACAGTTCATATACATTTCATCAAAAATATTTTTTTGCTATTTTATTTATTAATTATATATTCTTAAGAAGATATAGAGGCTAGAGGGTAGCCTCCCACCACCCCCGAGGCGTGGCATGGGACAAGGTTTAAGGCTCGGCCGTTCCGTCCCGCACCGGACTCCACGGTGTACGGTGACTCGGATTAGGACTCAATAGAGGTGTGCTATTAAAACTTATAGTTCTACTAGAATTTGAGCGTTGAGATTCTCGGAGGAAACCATATAAGTAAAGGGGGTAGAGCCTCTGGAAATAAAATTAAGCCAAAGTCAAACATCAAGGTCTCATTCAAAGCTTGTGAGAGGCAATTAGAAGCGCTCAGGAGGGATAGGCTAGACAGTTCTATAGCACTAGATTCTTGTATCGAGTAAGAATCGGAGGGTCCTAAAGGGTCAAGTAGAGTTGTGAGGGAGCGACAATTACTCGTACTCAAAAAGCTTAAAGAATTTGCGGTCGGTATTGCCAAAAAATACTATTTCTCTCATCATGGTTGTTTCAACACTATCATCTATGATTTTGTACGAGATTCATCTACGCTGTTAACGCTTGACCCGTGGGAATCGAACCCAGGATGACCAGCTCCGCACTCTAAGGAGCTGACCACCCAAGCCTACGCCCGCTCCATATACTTAAGAAGATAGTGGCTAGGTGCAATTGTATACTCGCCTTCATTTCCAAGTGACAGCCCTCTGAATTTTTCGTTTTGTTTGAATTTACAGAGTGTGGCCGACACCAAGAAGCCTCCTGAGATGATATCCGGCAATATGACGGGAGGTAGGCGAAACATTTTGGGGATTTCCACGTCTCAAATTTGCGATTTCTACGTATCCGACCATTGTTGATGTTTCTGTTTCTCCTGCAGTTCTGTGCGTGTATTCTGCCCTCTTCGTCAGGTTCGCATGGATGGTACGGCCCCGCAACTACTTCCTCATGGTAACCCACAGCTGCAACGAATGCGTCCAGCTCTACCAGCTGTCTCGCTGGGCTAGGGCTCAGGGGTAAGACACATCTGCACTGAATTCGTTTAAGTTCACACAAGTTTTCATCAAAAGTTCGACGAAACATCATCTCTGCCACGTGCTCCAACCAATACCATTTCAATAGAAACACTCTGCTTTGACCCATTAGTTTTCGCACTGAGCCTAATAAGAAGCATATTAATGCTGGTGTTTGTGCCGAAAATAGAAGCTTATGCAGGAGTTTGGATTTTTGCAGGTTCCTTGGGAAGAAGAAAGAGCCGGAGGCCCAAGAGTAAAGAAGATGACCCTGAGGCCGAGGAAAGGAAACTCTGAAGCGCATGCTTCCATCATACAAATTATGTATTATTACCACAGATTGAACAATGTAACAACGTGACATGGAAAACTTTGGTTTCATACATCATACATGTTCTGCCACGAAGCTATCCTAGCACTGTAACACATGACATTTTCTGAATTCTCATTGCTCCATCACGACCGAAGTTTTGGCGCACAATGAATTATTGATTATTTGGCTTAGCGTCCCCTTATTCAGAAAACACTTTGTCCTCTATATGTGCTTGCCCAGAAGAATCGTTCAAGAATCTTTTAAATTTTTTTTCAAGTTTGACCTAGATTTACATATTGGCTCCCTCGAGGCCTTGACCGTCGGATGCGAAGATAGCGTCTAGGGCCCACTTCTACTATTCCCCATTTTCCAACTACTCCGTCGACTCCACCAAATCCTTCTCTGCTTCCACTCT
>NC_028455.1:25520487-25560807 GCF_000263155.2 Setaria italica | reverse complement strand
AATTCCTCGCCCTCGCTCGTCGACTCGACCCCGCCGCCGCCGTCGGCGAAATCTGCGCGAGGTATCCCTCCCTCCCCTCTCCAGGCTGGTGGATCCTCTCGCGGAACCCTACGATTGGATCCTACGTCCTGTCGAGACCGCCGCCCACGATTCCGCGCTGCTTCCTCCCCCCTGAATTCGATGTGGTGATTCGGTATGCGTGGCCTGGGCAGGTGATTTCAGCTTCCGCGGGGAGCGGGTTCCGCCATGGCGACGGTGCTCAAGTCGTTCCTGAACAGCCCCGTCGGCCCCAAGACCACCCACTTCTGGGGCCCTGTCGCCAACTGGGGCTTCGTCATCGCGGTACGCGCCTGCAGATATGCTTGGTTTTTTTCCCCTATAAATCTGTGTGATTTGGTCGATTTTAACAACACGGCTATTCTAATTGCGGTGCATGATAATGATGCTAGTGGTGTCGTAGTTTTAATTAGTCGAACATGGTGCTCTTGAGAGAATTTGGATTGGAAAAATCCTTCTGTGTGAGGAACATCTGGTAGGGAATATAATTCAGAAGTCAGGATTCCAAAGCAGAAGGTTCTTGCTTTTGGCTTATTATTAATTAGACAGAGGAAATGTCTAGAAACAAGAACAAATGCCTGCTGTACCAGTTTAACCTGTAAAAATGTTACTTGTTTCCTCATTTCTCAACTGTGTGATTCATGTCCGGTGAGAGAAACAGGTACATTGAGCTAGTGTCAGTACTGCAGACTTGCAATTAATACTTACAGGGTGTTTCCAGCTGCCCCACAGGGATTTAATTTTTGGGGGAAATTAATTGCAAATTTCAGTATTCATGTATATCGATGAACCTTTTCCAACATAAATAATTCTTAGATTGTTTGGGTCAAGAGTGCTGCTGTTTTTGATAAAAACAGATTAGGCACTGATTTGAATCATTGGATCAACAACTTATGTAATATATCTACACCTGAGTGTTACTACATCTTCATCGAGGAGTCTTTCGATTTGCTTGAAAATCTTTATGGAGCTAAATCATATTTGTCAGTATAGAAGTTAACTGGTATTTAATTGTATCATGGAATCTGTTCCGGCTGTCAGTATTATAAAGAAAGATCTTGCTTTTGTGCATTGATACTTTTTTTAATGCCGGACCTGTATCTGAACTTCTGAAGGATCGCTGTAATTACACTTTTACTTGGGGGGAGTCGGGGTGCGTAGCTGGCAAGCCTGGTTTAAAATTTCAGAGCATCAGGTTTTTTTTCATGGATGCTAAGTAACTTAAGTTGGACCTGCTCATTTGTTTGGACTGACCAATGATCTAACATCAGGTTCTTTCTTTCAATTCAAACATTCTGTAATATTTACATCGACCTGCAAAGATTATTACGTTTCTAGCTATTTTTTTGTCGGAAATGTATAAACCATGTTATATCATAGTATATAGTTAAAGGTTTGCATTTAGCTCCCATTACCTCACATGTTTCACCTTCATTTTTAACTTATGTTTTTTCGCTGACAACTAAATTGTACCTTGTAATTGAAACTCTTGAATTTTTGTTTTACTCCTAGGGTTTGGTTGACATGAACAAGCCTCCTGAAATGATATCCGGCAATATGACAGCAGGTAGGTTAAATAATTGGTCATTGTTCTCGTGATTTCTATTCAATAGGTTACATGGAAGTATTGAACCATCATTTATGCTTGTGTTTTTATGCAGCAATGTGTGTGTATTCTGGACTCTTTATGAGGTTTGCATGGATGGTACAACCTCGAAATTACTTGCTTCTGGCATGCCATGCTTCCAATGAAAGCGTTCAGCTTTATCAGTTATCTCGTTGGGCTAGGGCTCAGGGGTAAGGCTCATGCAGTGAATTTGTTCCTTCAGTATAGTAATTCAATACCAAAAGTCAGCCATGATTACTGTTTCATTCGACAGCATTTTTTTTACTTGTTCCTATATCATACTCTGTTTTTCTTTATAAGGGTCATAGTCCTATCTTTAATGCAGTGATAAGCAGCTAGCGCATAAAAAGCTTTAATGCCGAAACTTGAATTTGCAGGTACCTGGAGAAGAAAGAGCCAGAGGCCCAGCAGTAAAGATGGAATGGAATGCTGCAGTCACTTTTTCAATAAGGAATTTTTGTTTGTGAAGCAGTGAAAACATTGTTCATTCTGTGGCCCATAAGTTTCTGCATGCTGCAAAATATGCCGTGGAAATCTCAATGATACCTGTGTTGCATCACTACAAGTTTTCCTTCATGTTACTTTTTCAGTGCGGGAACAATTGCAGTCTCTTGATACCTTTTCATTATTTGGCACTATTTGGTTTTAACTGGCCAGTATGTCCTCAACTGTGGCGAAATTATGTTGTACATTGTCAATGTTCTTTCTGGATGTGAATACAAATATAAATTGGTCAAAATCCTAATTTTTAGACCCTGATAAAAAGGTTAAACTTTGTAAAGTGCAAATTGATAATAATCTGTTCAGGCAAAAACCAAACATGATCTTTTCAGTGCAAAGGCCTGTACGTTTATGATTAGGATTTGATCTCCAATTAAATCATGGCTTAATGTGCAATCAAAAGCCAACCATCTCGGATCCGTTTTCACCTTTCGAAGATGGAAGGGAATTCTATGGCCCTGCCCCTCAACAAAACCGACTTCAGAGGTGATCAAATCCGCAGCTACAAGTTCCTTTGAACGAGCATAGCCGTGCGGAAACCCTAGCGTGCCGCCAAGGCTTCGACCTCCACCTCCTTCCATGACGAGGATGGCACCACCCCTTGCACAGACGAGGCCATGCTGCCGGTGGAAAACGCCGACGACACCACCCGTTGCGAGAACATGTCCATGACGCCGGTGGACAACGGCGGGGGCACCACCCGTTGCGAAGACGAATCCATGACGCCGGTGGATAACGATGAGGACCAAATCGACGACGATGTCGTCGCCCCTTGCGAAGACGAGCCCATGCTGCCGGTGGACGATGCCGAGGACGTGTCCGATGACGCCGCCGCCGTCAGTCTCCCGGACCTCCCGATCCGCAACATCCTGGCTCGCGTGCCGCCGTCGTCAGCGACGAGGTTCAAGGCCGTCTGCAAGAGCTGGCACTCCATGATCACCGACGACTCCTACGCGCAGAACCACCGCGCCGCTCCCGTCCGCAGCGTCCTCCGCCACGACGGGGAGGCACCGTTCCCTGTCACGGTGGTCGACGAGGCCGCCGGGGCGGCGCGCGGAATCGGTGCTTGCGATGAATTAGGCAACTTAAAAACTTAACCTATGACTTCCACTACTTTGCATGTAACATTCTATGGTTGATCTAGTGTGGAACCCTCATCCTAAAACAAATTTTGCAACCTATAGCTAATCCTATCAAGATACTACTCTAAGAAAAGTAAAGGTACACAAGTTGGAAGTATAAAATGCGGAAACGTAATAGGTTAGGATGAGGAGAAGCAAAACTTTTGACACGATGATTTATCCCGTGGTTTCGGTAGGCACTAAGCTATCACTAGTCCACGTTGTTAAAGTACTCACGCAAGAGTATTACTTTCCGGTTACCAAGTCTCTCCTAAGGTGCTTCTTGACTTGCTACAAAGGCTCCTTGATGCCATCTCCACTAAGGAGCTTCTCTACGAAGGGAGGGGTCTTCATGTTTCCCGCACAAGGTTGTCGACACCGCTCCACACCAAGCTGGAGGGTTGAAGACTTGCCGACGAGCCACCAAGACTCTAAGACGCTGGCATACCTCTTGTATAGCGATGGTTCACTCTAAAACCTGATCACAAGGTCGGCACACCTTGCACTCACTACTCTCTAGGCTTATCCTAGCACTAATCACTCTCCTAAGCTTGTGCTAAACCTTTGATGGATTACTTAAGCACTTTTGGTAGCATGGATGTGTTCTTGAGGAGTCTTGATCTTCAATACATCCCTGAACACTCCAGCAACCCTAAATCGGTTCTTTGGAACATAGTATAGAATCGTCTGTCAAACGCATTTTCAACCCAAGATGAAAAGCAATGACTATGAACATATGCATCAACAAATGTTTTTTTCCTTACAACCTTTCCCTTAACGGACGTACCAGACGCCACTACTTGCGAAAGTAAGTCTTATCTTACCTATTATTAAAGTGAGGAATGCTTTTGCTCACCTTTTTTTTGTTTGGTCCAACCTAATCTCGTTGACAGGTGGACCTAATTATTAATTTATTGTAATTTGGATCATTGACACGTGGGTCCCGGAATCGACTCCGTTTACGAGCGAATCGTCCCAGTCTGCGGCTCCCTCCTTACCCATCCAGCACTCCAGCCGCCCCTGCCTCTCGCTCGAGCCTCCTCCTCCGCCCGTCCCTACCTCTCCCGCTCTCCGGTGGATGCAGCCACCCTCCCCGCCCATCCCTGCCTCTTCGGCCGCGCGACGCTGTTCGGCTCCCTCTCCTCCGTCCGTTCCTACCCGAGAACACCGGCCCGGTTCCACGGCCACGCACTTGTCAAGAGCCCGCACAGGCACACAGCGAGGTCGGGGCCATGGCCGGCAAGCAGCACGCCGAGGCGTAGGTGCATTGCCACTGAAGCCCGACGTTCGATAACACGGAGATAAACACTTGCTGCGCATCGAAGGTCCAATCGGAGAATAACAGGCTTGCCTTGAACAACTGCATGGCGCCGGTGCGATGCTTCTGTGCTACCGCTACCTGAAGAAGAGGAGCAGAAAGGTGCTGACTTTACTGTCGCCGCCGAATCGAGCGGACAAGCACTGTCGATGTGAATCAAACCGCAGGTGCCGCCGAATTGAGCACCGCTGCTGCCACGAGAGCCGGACGACGTCGGCAGGGCTCGTGTCTGTCGGCCTCGCAGGTGGAGTAAGCGGTGCAGATGAGGAATCAGCGGTCGGCGGCGCCAAGGAGAAAGCGGGCTGCCAGGCCGTTGAATTCGCGTGGCTCAAGCAATAGCGGCGGCACCACGGCGTGGGGGCGCGGGGCAAGCAGACAATCGGCTTTGGGGGGGTGCGGGTGCCTGGCGCTTGGAGGACTGGAGGCGCAAGTGGAAGAGGAGGCGCTCTCTGGCACTGCCGGTTCTTACTGGACTGGACGTCTGGACGCCTGTAGAAACATGTGGTTCAAGTTTGTCTGATGGAATTGGAAGAGATAAAGCTTGGCATATTTGCTTGAAAGCTCTCAATGTAAAATGGACTGCTGATAGTATATGCTATGCAATTCAAAAAGCTTAAAAGACATTAACTTTCTCAATATTTTAAGTGCGGTTAGCATTTTATAGATGCAAGCCTGCCGCCACACGCAGTATATGTGTCTTATATTTCATTATATCAAATAAAATCTAGCACTAAATGAATGGTACACGGTTGTTTGAAAGTGCAGTAAGTTATGCAATAATGATATTTATACAAACATATAATTATTTGACCAATTTTATTTAAATTTCATATTTTTTATCCCGTTGCAACGTACGGCATATTTGCTAGTAAAATATAAGTTTTCCAAAAGCCAAGATGCAGAACAGATTAGCATACAAGAATTGATAATGTAGTACTATACCTGTAGTCCTGTACAGGGAAAGTAACAATGTTTACATGTTAAGGATTTGATGTGCCTATGCGACAATGCCTTCACCAGAGAGTAGGTTCTGACCAAGGAGAAGCTCCACTGGAACTTGACAGTTCCAACAATGTACATGTTCATTGTCCGGTATCTGAAAGCTGCAATGGGTGACAAAGAGGTAAAGTTATCAACTATATATTAGTAATGCTTCAGCGGTGATTAGAGAGTATCAAGTTTCATCCATGGTCTTAACTGGAGGTGTATTCACGTTAGGAGCTGAAGAGCTAACGCCTGTTCTCTCCCGTACCTCCATGCAATGTACTCTTGGCATATGGACAAGTGACAGAATAAATTTCTTGTGAAATCGCCACAGTTTGCTTCCTACACATGCTATATTTTGGAGTGATTAATATTTCATTCTACTAAAAACAATAAACCATGAAGCGTCACCCCCGCTTGGGCGACTCGGGCGGCGGCCGTGCCGCTGGCCTCTGCCACCCCCTCCCTCCCCCCTCCCCTGGCGCCGCCAGTGGGGCCTATCGAAAGTCCGCGCGGGCCCCTAGGACGGCGGTGGCGGGGCATTTTTGGGCGGTGCGCGTCGCTTTCGGGCAGGGAAGCGGTACGGCGCGGCTCCGCCGACCGGGGTGGCGGCGCGGGGCGGCGGATCCGGGGTGCTGGGAACCGGATCCGACCCCCCTTGCCAGATCTACAGCGTGCGGCGGCCAACGCGGGGCGGGGTGCCCGCGGCTAGCCTGCCCCTCGCGCCGCACCGATGGCGCCGCCAGCCACCTGTCGCAGATGCGCCGCTAGGTGCTGGCCGTGCCCTGCCCTGTGCCTTGTGCGGATAGGTGCTGCCGGTGGTGGGAGAGCGGCATCCCTAGCCGGCATGGTGGGTGTTGGGTGGCGGCCGTCCAGGTTGATGGGGAGGAGGGCGCAAGGTCGGGAAGAAGCCTGACCCGCGCGACTGTGGCTGTGTGCGGGTCGGCGCTGGGACAGCTGGTGGTGGGAGCGGAGGCAAGGTGGCTGAAATGGTTCCTGACACCTTCTCTTCTCCTCGACGGCAGCGTAGGTCTACAGTTTTGCAGCGCCGCTGTAGTGGTGGGGTCGGAGAGTGCAAGGTACGCTCGTGGCACCATGGTGGTGATGCAGGATGTGCCGAGCCATCCTTCTGGCGCAGGCGTCGTGGAGGCAACGAGGAGCGAGAAGCTGCCGCAAGCGATACCCGGCGGCAAGTCGTGAGACGACTGCCAGGGGTGGTCCATGTACGTGCAGCAGACATGGAATGGTGCTCTGGGCAAAAGCCTATGCCGGTGCTTTTGCTGATGGCGATGGCGGTGGCACCCTCGGGCGTCATTCTCCCTGTTGGGGGCATCATTGTGAGGCTTCCACACCTGCTGCACGGGGTGTCTCTAGGTGAAAACCCTGTCCAGCACGAACGAGCAATGGCGGCGCCTTTGGCGTCGTGCCCTTCTTGGAGGCATCGCTTCTTGAGACTCGGCTTGGCTTGCGGCAGTGCTTGTGTCGCCGGTGGTGGGGGAAGGCGACCAAGGTTGGAGGTGGTTTGATGGTGGCGGCGGTGGTAGTGATGGTGGATGCCCGCGTGTGGCAAAGCGGCCGCGAACTGCGACGAGGTAACCCGCGCCTACGGTTGCATGGGCGATATGCGACAGGAGGCGTCATGGCTATGAGTGAAGAGGTGCGGGAAGGGACCGTGTCAGCGAGGAGGAGCGGAGGGCCCATGCTCGCTGGAAGCTTTGGATCCGCATGTGTGGTCTGCTGTGATCCCGGTGATGGTAAGGTAAGGTGAAGGTGAAATTTATGGAGTGGCTCGGTGGTACCAAGTCACCCCCGACGGCGAATCAAACCCGGATCCTCGAAGAGTCCAATGGCGGGAGAGGCGAGGCCCCCATGCGCTTTAAGGTGGTGTGTCCAAAGAGTGGTGTGCGGTGGTGGTGTGGTGAGGTCCCCATGCGTTCTGCGTTGCCTTGGAGGTTCAGGATCCGGTGCAGTGCTTTGGTCATTTTGACGTGTAAGGTATAATAGCGGTACTTCGGCGAGGGGTCTTGCATGGCGATGGCCTCCTCGGTGAGGTGTGGTGGGCTCCTCTTCTAACTTCTGCCAATGCAAGACCGTAGTTGGGAGATCGACGATTGTGTGTGTGGCTTGAAGATGACGGTGGCATGGTGGAATAGTCGTGGTAGCAGCAGCCACGGCGTCCTTCCTCTATACGTGCTGTTTGTAGGGGTAGTAAAGGGTCCTCTAAAATTTAGTCTAGCAAATTTAAGGATCGGGCTCAATAAGGGTTGGGTCATAATATTATATGATTTTGAACTTATAGGGCTAAGTTGGATTGTGAAGGAGGTACGTGGGCCATGATACATTACCACTCCTAGCTGTTCGACGTCCTGCACTACGCCAGAAATAATTTGTGCTGGCACCTTGATTTTTGAGTGCTGGCGGGCATGAATGCCACCCGCTAGCACAAAAGGTGCAATGGCCAGCCCGTTAAAACCTGTCAGCACAAATGCATTTCTGTTGGCGGGTGACAGAGCCTGTTCGCTTCAGCTTATTCAGCCGGCTTATCAGCCACCAAACAGTATTTTCCTCTCACAATAAATCAGCCGTTGCAGCTTTTCAGCCGGCTTATAAGCTGAAGCGAACAGACCCAAGATGTCTTCATGAAGTTGGTCTGTACCCAGGGAGTCTCCTGAGTTTACAAAGGGTCGCCAACTTGTAGTATCATGCTGGTGCTATTTCCATGTTCAGTGTGTCTTAGTTTGTACCTAGGAAATTTTGTAAATTCGTAAACCCACCTATCCATACATGCTTGGTACTCTTATTTTTCTGCTAGTGAAGCATGTCTTGTGAGCATTCCAACATATTTGACCTGATTTTGAAGCACACTGCTTGTAATCTGAATATCTGCTGCGACTGTCTATCTTTTTTGAGAAATGTATCTCCAGACTCCAGTTCTTGGTTGAAATTGGTGAAACTAACCTCTTGTATTCATAGTGGGCGTTGCTAACTTGCTATGTTAGATCTGGCCGCTGCAGTGCTTAATACTTTCCAAATATATGAAAAATCATCCAAGTTATGTTTTGCAGCGTAGTAATTTTCCAAAATGTTTCAAGCATACATGTTATGGTGAACTTTCAAGTTGCTTCACAAGGCATACATTTATATTTATAATTAATTATTTAATTTGAATTATTCAAATTCAAATGCATTCAAACATTACTCAGAATTTTCAGATATGTTCATAATGATGGACATGTATGCTCCGTACCATCCTCTGGACTTTGGGTTGTGACAACTAATTAATGAAGTGGATCATACTTTTATTATAAAATTGTAATAGATATCACATCATATATTTATAATCGATGTTATATGGACCAAACAAGCTTGGAAAGAAGTTCAATGCGCTTTTCCAAAGGGCAAAGTTTAAAATCTGGTGAGGAGATCCATAAAGTAACAAATGAATTAGAAGAGCGCCATTTTAATTTTCTTTAATTTATGTCATGTTGTGTAACACCTGCTTTTCCTAGCTACTCCTGGGTAGCCCTAGTAGAATAATGAGGAAATCTTGTAACTTTGAAAGCACTGATTTTGTTTATCCCTATAAAGCTGGTAATAATAACTCAAAATATTATTCTTGGAAATGATTTTTTTAATCACAAAGATGACTATACCGTGGACCGAAAGAAGTTTTTCACCTCTAAAGCCTCATGGTGCCGCTGATGATTACTAACGAATGGTTACCACTGCATAGTATTTATACATGATTGTTAGATCTAAGTTTATTTACTCAGATACTTTGAAACGGTGGCAGATAGCTGAATGATTTATTTAAGTACAATGTTTACAACATACCGCACGTACAAAACTAATTGAGAAGACAAAGGGGGAGGAGGCTAGGGGTCCTACCCAGCTAGCCAGTGGCCACTTGCAGAATTTATGCAAGAATTAGGGAACCGAATAACCCAACTAGAGGTTTTTATCGTTACGAGCAAGTATAATAAGATGAGTAGGCAGATAATATTAAGTGTCATATTAGATTTATGATGAGTTGGGAGAGAGGGAGAAGAGAGAAGGCAAGCATGCTGCAAGTTTACATCCCGGCAGAGAGCCGGCTACAACACTTACTCCAATAAGTTTGATGAAAGAATGAGCGAGTGGAGATGGATCACGTTTTAATGGTGTAGTCCACAATGGCTAAGTTATTATGTTGACTTAACCCAACACTCTAGTAGTGTAATGGTAAGCTCCCCAGTTGAGGGAGACACCAACCACGGTTAAGTCCTGGTGGCAGAAAAGAAAACTTGAAAAAATAGTGGCAGTATGCTGGCCTGTGGCACTTGGACTCTCCTACCAGGGGTAGTTGCAGTGGTCGCCAACCTAGTTAGTCGTGGTCGGTCCAGGTTACAGTGCGGCCCTATAGGATGAAGTCAGGGTTCGGAAGTTTTCTCAGTCTGAGATTTCTTCTTAGAGATTTCTTCTTAGTGCAATACTACTGCTTCCCCAACCGGTTGGGTTTTTTTTATTAGGTTGGCTTAAGATGACATGGCAATAATTATCCTTGCTCTAAGTGGTGTACTAATGATGCAATCAAATAATCAATGGATCTCAAGAAACCTTAGATCTCATCCTTTTTGTAATTGGGTGGTGTGCTGATGATACAATTAACAATCGGAGCTTCAAGAAATCGTTGATATGATCCTTTGTGTAAGCTAGGAGAAAGAACCCTTCGGTATCTAGTTTGTGCGAATTCAGATTACAGTACGAAGTTTCTAAGAATTGAGATTACGGATTTCTTGGAGCTCTCCTCCACGTCATATGCAGAGAATTTTTTTTGAAGGGGGCTACGGCAGCCAAGGAGCCGGCCTGAACATTATATTGATATATGAAGTGGTGTATGCAAGATTTGTGAAAGGAGGGTTTTGAGGAGCTTAATTAACTAGGACGTATTACATAGTAAACTATTCCACAGCAGAAGACAATGTCGATGAGGGGCGTGGGTGCACACGTTGAGCCCGGAGGGCCAGGTCTACCCCTGCATTGTGAACGAGCACCAGCGGTGGAATGAAGCTTCGTTGGAACACGATATTCCAGGTGATGGTAGTGATGATCTCTAAGCGAAGGTTGGTCGGGAGGTCATCCAGTAGCTGCGACGTAGTCCAGAGTTCACTGACAGAGGTGAGATACGGGGTACAGTCCCATCCAAGTGCGTTGCAGACCATTGCTGCGCGAGGACATCGGAGCAGGATGTGCTCCTGGTCCTCGTGGCTATTGCAGAATGTGCATAGAGGTGAATCAACGATGTTGCGGTGGTGTAGTAGAGCAGCTGAGGGGAGCCAGCCGTTGGTGGTGGACGAGCCAGAGGAAATGCTTACATTGTGGGATGGCGGCATTGTACCAGATGTTGCCTACAAACGGATCGAGCGGTTGCTGTTCCATATGGTAGTTATAGAACGCGGACGAGGAGAAGGGAATCATGGAAGCACCGATGCCTCGAATGTCCAGGGTCAATGGAGCCAGGTAAGCCACTTGTAGAGCTTGCTGCAGGACGTTTTGTTTGGCCGTTGCTACGGCAAAGATGCGCTGGTGAAGATGCAGAACCCAGGCAACGCTATCCGAAGCATCCGAGACTATCATGTTGGTGCGCTGGCAGTGGGAGTAGAGCGCGGGGATGGTCTCCGCCAGAGGTTGGGGACCAATCCAGTGATCCAACTAGAATGTTGTGAACTTGCCATTGCTCAGGTGAACACGGGTGCTCGATCGGAAGTCCGGCAGGAGTTGGAGCAAAGAGGACCATACAGGTGTGTCAAGGCGGTGGGCATGGCCCAAGTCTCGACTGGCCTGGGGGCCGTAGAAGCGGTGGAACCAACGCTGCCAATTGATCGATGGTTGTTGATGCAATTTGGTGAGGAATTTGGAGAACAGCCCCTGGTTTTGGATTGCAAGGTCTTTGACACTGAGGCCGCTGCGTTGCTTATCCCAACAGACTAGCTCCCAAGTAGCTTTACATTGTCCCCCATTGTAGGAAGATTCACTGTCCAAATGAATGCTTGGCGACGAGCGTCGATAGCTTCAATGGTTCCCTTGAGAAGCAGCGTGGAGCACATAGCATAGACTGCTCGAGCGCCAAGGACAACATTGGCAAGAATGGTGCAGCCACTAGGAGTGAGGACCTTCCCACACCAGCCTGGGATGTAACCTTCCACAGCAGAGACCAAGGGTTGCATCTCCGCGAGCCGTAGCTTGTGAATGGAGAGGGGCAGCCCTAGGTAGGTCTAAGGAAATGTGGCAACAGGGCAACCGAGAGTGGCAGCCATGAGATCTGCTTGTGAGAGGGTGACACCAATTGGGACAAAGGGGTTCTTGTCAAAGTTGATGTGCGGGCCAGTAATCAGAGAGAATTCATCCAAGATGGCTTTGAGGTGGAGCAACTGACCATGATCGGCTTTGAGTACAATGAGCGTGTCATCAGCATATTGGAGGATCGGGCACGACAGATCTGGCATGAGTGGGTGGTGTAGGTGGTCTTGAGCTGAGGCGGTGGTCTGTTGGAGGAGGTCAGCAACCAAAATGAAGAGATACGGGGATAGTGGATCCCCCTATCACAATCCTTTCTTGCACTGAATCCATTTTCCCGGTACACCATTCAACACCATTGTAGTTTGGCTTGAGACATTGAGGAGGTGGATCCAGTGTTGCCATAGCAGTGGGAAATCTTTAGCTGTTAGGATGGCTTCCATTGCTATCCTATCAACAAAATCAGATGCCTTCTGGAAGTCTAGTTTGAGGACCACAGCAGGGGCGCCGCGCTTGTGGCAACATTGTACAATTTCAGTCGCATATAGGAAATTTTCAGTGATGCATCTACCCTTGAGAAAGCTGGTTTGATCAACATGCACTAGCTGCGGCATCAAAAGCTGGAGGCGCATTGTCATTCCTTTAGTGCACAGCTTGGTTGCACAATTATGCAATGAGATCGGGTGGTAATCCTTGGGCAAGAGGCAGGAAGGCTTCTTCGGCAGGAGGGCAAGCTATGCCTTGTTGGTACGCAACAGATCAGCAGCGCCATCGTGGAAGTTAGTGAGTAGGCAGAGCAAGTCATCCTTCATGAGATCCCAATTTGCTTGATAGAACAATGGTAGGAACCCATCCGGGCATGGAGCACAGTCCTTGTGCATGGTTGCAAGGATGGCCTTGACTTCTGGCATTGTGAATGGTTTAACAAGGAGAGCAGCTTGCGTGGGGGAGAGCTAGCTGGTGGTGAAGAAATGACCCAAGTCATGCGGGGGAATGCACTGGTCCGTCTGTCCAAGGAGCTTCTGGTAAAAAGCATGCAAGTGAGCGGCTTTGGACTTATGATCAGTGACGAGGGTGTTATTCTCCAACTAGAGGACCTTGATCTGGTGGCGTCGCCTTTGGACGGTCGTAGTGAGGTGATGGAATTTGGTGTTGCCATCACTGAGGATGCAGGTCCTCACTTTGGTCTGTTGCTGCCAGTAGAGAGCGAGCTGGGTTGCTTGCTCCTGAGCCGCTTCTCTGACCAGGGTGCGAAGATAGAACTCCGCCAGGTAGAGTGGCCACACCTCTTCAAGGAGATCCATCATTCCAATAACCAAGTTGTAGTTGTGAAGGATGTCGTGCAGTGAGCGCAAGGACCGTTGCCAAGCCTTGAGGTCAGGCCGACAATGCTTGAGGCTAAGAGTGAGCTTGGCTGTGCCAGAACATCCGTGGATGCTACTCCAAGCGACCTGAATGACAGGTGCGCATCTTGGGATCCTTGTCCAATGATTGTTGCATCTAAAAATTTTGGATTTGGGAACCTTGGAAGTCACCATGAGTAGTAGTTGATAGTGATCAAAAATAGGAGCTGACGCCAAGGTTATCGTGGAGTCCGACAGTAGGAGGCTCCACTTAGTGCTGATGAGGAAAAGGTCTAGTTTCACCATGATCGGTAGCTCCTGGTGGTTGGACCAAGTGAAGCAGTGGTCAAGGAGCGGAGCTCTTGCAAGGCCATGCTGTCAATGGCCGTGTTGAAGAGGAGAGCTTCGATGTGATCAAAGTTGTCATTGGAGCGCTCGTCAGGGAAGCGTACTAGGTTGAAGTCACCTAAGAACATCCAAGCACCTACAGCTGCGGAATGTAGAGAAATTAGTTCATCAAGGAATCTCGGTTTGTCATGACGGTTGCAAGGTGTCGTTGTTGAGATTAGCGGATCAAGACTACGGCTAGTAAATTTCTTTTATGCGCGTAAGGCTTCGGATGGTGGCGTGAGAGGACACGGGGTTAGACTGGTTTGGGCAGGAATAGCCCTACATCCAGTATGATGAGCTGCTCGTGTTACTCATGCTGGGTTCGTAGTCGGGGTTACAAACAAGCGAGAGAGGGAGCCGGTCCCAAGTCTCTTGAGTGTGCACTGATGCTCGTTCGGTGAGGGTGTGAGTTCTGTTGGCTTGAGAGTCCTCCTGGTCTCAGGGCCCCTGGTTTTCCTTTTATAGCGCAGGGAGGGTACCGGGGTTACAGATGAGCCAGGCGTGTGGAGAAGTAAAAGAGATAAGCTAAGTAAAGTAAAAGACAAGGAAGAGGACCAAGTCCTGGGGTCGCCGCCTTCCGCTCTGGCCTTCGTCCCCTGTCAGCACGGCCACCGGAGGAGGGCGGCTGTCTTTGGATCCTGTCGACGATCCTCCGGGCGACCGTCGCAGCTAAGCATGATGATGGTGTTCGGCTGTGGCAACTGTGCTTGTCGTGGGGACGTCCGTGTCCTGTAGCCCTGCATGTTGACTGGGAGGCACGGCCAATACGCCTCTGTCGACGGTCCGTCCGTGAAACCGGGTGGCGCTCCCTCCTGTGCTGGGGGCGCAGGGAATGAGTGACTTGTGACGGACGGGAGAGGCAGCGAACTGGGGCGATGCCGCTGTAGACTGTGCGGTCGTGGCTATAGTGAACCGCACGGGTACTTGTGGCGGGTCACGTCGAGGAACGCGGGCACCTTTCTGCGCGCCAGAGCCGCGGCACATTTATGGCGAGATCGGTGGGGGCCCACGAGATCCGCGCCCTCATCTGCTGGTCTGCGTCCGAGGTGGATCCTTATCTTGTGGGCTCGGATGAGTCCGACCCTCTACGCCTAGGGTCGGGTGAGGCGGAGCCTTGCGGCGAGGGGTCGGGCGCGTCCGACCCTAGGACCATGGGTCGAGCGAGGCAGAGTTCTGCCAGCAAGGGGTCGGGCGTGTCCGAAACCGGGGCCCTGAGTCGGGCGAGGCGGAGTGGAATGCTCCTTGCCTACGCTGGGTCGGCGGAGATTACTGTTACCGCAGGCGGGCCCGGGCCTTTATGATTGTTGTTTTAAGGAACATAAGGAGGTCGTTAATATTTCTCCCCAACACAAGGGTTGTAGCCGTTAACAATGGTGAACTGCATATTAGTGGTAGTGGCTAGAAAGGTGGTGGTTAAGGAGTGTGGGGTGGTGGTGGAGTGGCTAAGGGAGAAGGAGGGGTCCCAAGCGGTGAGGAGGCCGCCGGCAGCTCTAGTGGAGGGAAGGAAGGTGAAGGAGGTTGAATGTGGAGCTGGGAGAAAGGTGGCCACTTTGAAGCGGTCAATGGTGGTAAGTTTGGTTGGTCAATGGTGGTAAGTTTGGTTTCTTGTAGGCAAATGAGGGAGGGGCTACGAGAAGGGAGGGCAAGTCGGACGTTGTTACACTTAATCTTGTCACCTAGGCCACGCACGTTCCAGGACAAGCTGGATACAACCCTTAAAGCGTTAGCCATCAAGGAACCAGCAAACCACCAGAGTGAATCGCGAGTAAGTCCAAGAGAGAAGAAAAAGCGCGCAAGAAAACAAGTAGGAGAAGCGGATCCAGCTCCTAGGATTGATGATGGTGCCTGGTGGCAACCACAGCTGATAGTTCCAGCAGTGCACAATTATGCTAGCTCATTCGGCGGCTAGGCAGAGTTCAAGCTGACGGCCATACATTACATGAGAGGTGACAGGGTCGCAATTGAAGCAGCAAATGGTGTAGAGGAGCAGGTGATCCAAGCTGGGCGTCATCAGTCTCGAAGGTCGACGAACGGAGCTCCAATTCAAGCGGGCAGGGCTCCTGGATGTTGCAGGCGCGACCGAGCAGCTGGAGATCTTCCACGCGCCAAGCCGGAGCAGTAGGAGCAGGAGGCAGCATCAGGGTAGTAGGCAGGGGCGTCGATGAAGCCGTGTCCACCTCCCCGTCATCATCATCGGTGCCGTCGTCAAGATCAACAGCAGCAACCGGCGCCATGTTGGAGGAAGGTGTGATGTCCCCCAGCTTCCTCTTCTTGATGCGCGTGGCAGCATCTGAGATTGTCTCCCTCGTGCCTCGCTCCGTGGCTCGGAGGCGAGCGCTGCGGCGGCGCGCGTCTGCCGTAGTGGAAGACTGCAGCGCCATCTCGATGGTTTCATAGCAAGTGAGACCAGGTGTGGCTAGAGCAGCCGGAGAAGGTACCTCTTCATCAGGAGCGGGCACCTCAGTAGGAGCCACTGGCATGGCCGGTGGAAGCGACACCACTGGCGGGTATAGAGCGGCCAGCTGCACCATTACGGGGCAGTCGACGAGGTGCACCTTGTCATGCAGGGGGGGGAGGGGGGAGGGATGATCAGTGGCTAGTCGACAAGGTGCATATGCAGATAATTATGCGGGGTTTTGTTCCATATTTCTCTCAGCTCCCAAAGTGATAGCCTCCATCTAAGAACTCATTGTTTACAGTTAAGGATCCGGTGAAACATTTGGGAGCGAAGGACATGTAGATGCCTGAAGGCTCCACTTTCTTACTCCCTCCCAATCTTGCAACAAAGGAATCTGTCAAGGAAACGTTCACCATCACATTTTTGTATTGCGCTCTTGTTTGGTAGGATAACTGAAATTTCAAGCCGGAGAAGCAGGGCCAAGCCCCACTATGCTTGGGGAAAACCTGTACGTACACAAGACTCCACCATGTAGATGTGAGAGCATTGAATTTGGCCCCAAGAAGAACAATTAAATTTCTGCACACGGTTCGTATTAGATCTTGCGTCGCCTTTCCTCCGTCACAAACTGACTAATCCAAGCAGCAAATACCTTTATTATGGTCGAACAGTGTACAAACACTGAGAATCGGTTATGAAACTGCATCAGAGAAGATTACATCAAATTCAAATGCTAGGAAAAGAAAAGGAACTTTTATGTCGATGTGACCCGGCAATTTCCTTCACTAGAACAACCAGTTGGTCAACATCAATGTGACCCAGTAATTTCCTTTACATCCAGTAAACTTCACTAGAACAACCAGTTGGTCAACAGGGCTGTGTTCCTGTGAAATATAAAGACAGTATGAATCCCCTCAAGTTTGTGAATCACAAACATACTAATCATGCCATGCCTATGACTAGCCTAAAAGAACCATCTTTCTTACAATACATGACAAGTTACAAATTTGAATTTGCACAGAGGACGATGGGTACAGGGTACTGTTGGTACAGATGATCACCATTTACGTCAGCATTTCCAAGAATGCCACTTGAGCTTGTATCAAGACATCTCCCAAAGAAAGACCAAATAATTTTAACACGCAGAATTTGAGATGGAGGGGATATGCTACATACATAGATGAGACCTTCAGATACAGAGCTGCTAGAACTATCTTTTTCACTAGTCAGCCATGAGACATAAATGTTAATTAGCCTTTGAGCTGACATTGACAGAACCCCAACCCCTCATGATCTCGTTTCCTGCATGCATCACTTGTGTGTAAGCTGCCTTGCTTAGACAGTCAATTCAAGTTTCCAAGTCCACGTTGCCTTCCTCAAGACAAGCTAGGAAACAACCTATTCAATTCATAAAGTCGCATCCTCCAGGCTTGCTTCATGCATGCATTGAGCTTGGGAAGAATGAAATGAAGCAACCGCAAGAGGACAAAAGAGCTAGCCAGCGCAAGACATGTATCTTGATGAAGTAACCTGTCCGGTGATCTTGCCCATGATAACAGAGAATCTTCCATTTCGCTCTTTTTGTCATTATCAATTGTAGTTACCGTATCCTCCACTCTCTCCAGGGATAATGCATCCAATGACACAGGATTCATACCTTGATAATTTCAAAAGGAAGGTGAAATATAGGAAAACTTTATGGGCAGGTGAATAAATGCTAGAGTGGCTCAAACTGGGAACTGGATCCTACTAAAATACCACCATATCTACATTTATAGACAAAATGCATGCTAAATCTGCAGTACATAACATCTGAATGAATAATCAACCTTTCTGTTGAACTTAGTCAATAACAGTAAATATTAAGATGTGTACCATTGCTTTCGCAATATCAGAACATTGAGAAACAGTACCTGTAACATCTTTATAAAACATAGCAAGGGAATTCATCGTCCGAGATCCATGATAGCGAACACGCATTGTAGAGTTCACAAGGAAAAGAGTCGGGAAGGCACGAACTCCATACCTTGACAATATTCTGCAATTATAAAAAAAGTGATTTGTGTGCCAAGATTTAATCAAATCTAACTATTAAGTTTATTTCCTTTAGAAAGACGCACCTTGGTTTGATATGAGATTCTTCAAAAGAAAAATGAGCAATTGTCGGGAAAAAGGACGATAGCTTTTGAAAATCAGTCCTGAAAATTTTAGAAAAAGGACACCACGAAGCATAAAAGAGAATAGCAACAAAATCCTCCCTGTTATGCAGCACAAGTGCTATTGCCTTTTGCAGAGCCCCATCATCACCCTGGAGCACCAAAAAATGGAGCATGGGAGTAAGAGACAAGTGTACTCATCCAAGATTTCAGAACAAAATCCAAAAGCCTGAGACGCAACTTGTGCACATAACTCTGAATGTACAAGGAGCAAAGGAGGAATATTTTCAATGTACTGTCAAGGTATCAATATAAAATGGACACTAACCTAATATTGCTACTCTCTGAAAAGTATCATGCACTACTCTATGCAGCAGATAATCAAAACAAGTCCTTAAGACAATTCAGACTGTGTAATTTAATTTCACTTTTGGACAGCTGATGGCAATCAAAATTATAGATGTTCGACAGAGAAGCAAACAAGCACTTAACTAATAGGTACTATTTATCAGGATGGTGTGTCCATACAAAAGAAAAGTGAATCCATGTTCAGACTAGCTTTTGCACAATTGCAAATCCTAAGGTGGTTCAGAAGAAATTAAAGAAATGCTACTCATTTAAAACCACTACCAGTAACTCCCAATTGTCCATACCTCTGACAATCAGTCAGCACATATACAACACAAGAGTGGTCTAAAAAAACAACACAAGAGTCCAGTTGAACCAGCATGCACATATTCATATAGATATAGCTAACAAAAAGACTATCTGGCGCACAGTCAAACAGCTACAGCTCATCCCTGGTGTCCTCAAATTACTCCATACCCACAACATAATCATCAATCAATACCTAAGATACCCATCACATCCTAAGAAGCAGTTGCAGAGACACCACGTGTTTTTATGTTTCAAATCAAGGGTCCCTGTTTCTGCTCTCCATTCGAATTAAAATAACGGTTAAAAAAAATCAACCCAACAGTCAGGCACATTGTCATGAACACAAGCTCTGTCAATTCTGCCATCAAATTGAACTACCGATTACCGAGTATCATCACGGACAGGACAACTTGTGAAGTTACAATACTCTATGAATTCATCTTGGGCGCAGATTAGATCGAGCACTAGCATGCAATCCACTCCTTCAGGAGCCAAATCACAACGGTAAATAGAAGCAAAACGACATTAAAATTCCCGCGCGGCAACCCAGCAGCGCAAGCAACGGGAAGCCAATTTCAGCCAGGATAGCGGAATTGAACGAGAGGGCCGAGCTCACCTCCACGACGCCGGCGTGGCGACGCCGGGGCCCCGAGGCGTCCGCCGCCGTGCAGGAGGCGGGCGCGTGGCGCAGGACGGCTGCGGCGGCGGGCGGCCTCGGGCATACCGACCCCTCGCCCGCGGCGGCGAGGAGGGGAAGCAGGAGGAGCGCCGCCGCGGAGGCCGCCGCCGCCGACGCCGACATGGGTGGGCCCCGCCGGAGGGAACCCTAGCAGATCGCGAGCGGGCACGCGCGCTCGCCGGGCAGGGTAGAGAGACGTGGAGCCGCCGGCGATGCCGACCAGCCGCCCTCGGGAAGGGAGGAGGAGGGTAGGGGGAAGAGGAGCGGGAGCGGCGGCGAGCGGGCGCCTGGCTGGGTCGCTCGCTGCTGTTGGAAGTTGGGAAGGTGGTCGCCCCCGTTTCTCGCTCTTCCCGTGTCGCCGTTTGTTTTCCCCATTTTTGTCTCTCGCTATCTTTGCCCGGTCTCTCTCTAGTCTCAACCTTCTAGATGCCACGTCATGGTGTTCGTGTACTAGGAAAATCAAATGGAGCGCAATTTAGAAAAAGTCAAACACCTCTAGTAGCTTGTTTTGGAGGAGGGGCACCCATGGTAATGGAAGATTAGAGCAAATTTCAACTAAACATATTGAAAATCCTAACCTGTTGAAGAACACATGACACTAACTACAGCACGAATAGCTAACGTAAGTACGTAACACAGTTGAAAAAACTTGTATATTCAGAGCTGCGTAAGCAGACAGCATACGACATATGGGCCTTCATTGGAACGCTGCTGGTGTAAATGGCCCAGGTAGGCCTTTCTAGTATTGGGCCAAGGCCCAAAGCCTCCGCCGCAGCTCTGCCTGATTTTGGTGAGTCCGGCGCGTCCCATGGGGGTCAAGAGCCCGGATAAGCCTGGTGTTGTTTTGTCGTGCTGCGATTCGGTGCAGCCGCTGGAAGCCGGGCGGGGAAAGAGGATCCCGAAGCAGCTGCAGCAGCCTGAGGAGCCGGAGAACACCGCCACTGTTGTCTACACCGGGCACATCCCCCATGGCTTCTACGAGGAGCAGATGCAAGGTGTGTTTCCGTGAGACGATGATGAGGCATCAATTGAATTTGGGGACAATAAAGTTCACTGGATGCAAGTGCCGTTGTTTTAGTGTTCTCTTTGGTGTTGTTGCAGGATTCTTTAAGCAGTTTGGGGGATATTAAGAGGCTTAGGATTGCTCGGAACTGCAAGGTATATTGTATACTGTGCATTGTTTGTAAGCCTCTAACTTGTGGTTTGGTGATATTTTCAGACATGAAAGTTGAAGCAGTAGCACTATGGATTCATTGAATTTAAGAGCCCTGCTGTAAGTGTTTTTTTTAGGTACCACTGCAGCAATGTATGTTGTTTGCCTGTTGCTTACGGTTTTGGGATGTGCTTTAGTGTATCACGTCGCGAAGGTTGTAGCCGATGAGATGAATAACTATCTATTGTTTGAGCACACCTTGCGAGTTGCACTTGTTCCACCAGAGAAAGTTCATCCAAAATTGTAAGCCTATACAAACATGCTGCCTATTAGATGTTCCACTGATTCTGTTTGCCGTCACACTTGTTAGAAGAAAGGAAAAGTAGCTATGGTATTCCAAGTAGTCTGGATTTTTAATTAGCACATATGCGTCACATGCTTGAAAATTTTATGGCTGTGAACAAAAATACACCTGACCTGATCTATGATTGTATATGAAAAGTGACTTTTAACTGTTTCAATAAGCACGCATCAGTGTGCTGAAATAAGAATTTATTGAAATGATGAGAATCATTGTTAATAGTTCTATTTTACTTAATATAATTAAGGTTGAATTTGTTACACTGAATTTATGCCTTTGCATGGTTAGTGCACAGATTATGTGTTTGGGTTGTAACTTTGTAAGGACTTGGTGAGTTGGTGATGTATTTGTATTGAAAATGGACTTCACATGTTTAGGTCAAGGGCAATGCAACTTGAAATAAAAACTTGCCCAGAAAGATCTTAGGCCGAGGGCATAATCTCTTGAATTGTTAAGAAACAGTGTTCTTTTATAGTTGTATCCTTGTTCTTTTATGTGCTTGACAGGGAACTCACGCTTTAGTCGTTATCAGTAAAGCGTTTGTAGCTGTCTATGTGTGCTGTATCAGTAGCTCAGTAGTTGTGCATACTCTCAGTTTCTTGTTTTTTGATTAAAATGGAAATGTAATGTGCAATTTTCATGTCTTATTATGAATTTTGTTCAGATGGAAAGGGGTGCTACTGGGATTCATGCCAATTGATCGAGTAGCAATTGACGGAAGAGACACAACAAGGTAAATCATTGCTAACTACAGCTGCAGCATATTATGTGCATTGTACTAAATATATGTGTTGTTACCAGGATAAAACTACAGAAGAGCACAAAAAGATGGTTGAAGGAATTGTAAATCGGGATGAAAAGCATCGCAAAAGAATCAAGGCTGCTGGTATTGAATACGAGTGCCCAGGACTTGTAAGTAAACCTTTACTCAGTTAATTTGTGACATCTATTTATTAGAGATACAAATATGATGCTTTTGTGTTACTCGTATGTGCTAGTTTTGACTTTTGACTCTCAGATGGAAAGTTGGTTAAGGAAAATTGTTTCATAATTGACTAGGAGAATTAGGAAAACCCATTCTTCTTTCTTTCACCAACTTATCTGAATCTCCTTGTCCATATCATTCCTACTGATGGTTTTGGAAAACCCTAGTCAGAGTGAGGCACGTTGTGACCTAAATGTGATCCGGAACCTTAGTAGCAGTAAAAATAGGGTGTCTCGGAGTTATCTTATTCCTATTAATGATTGTGACAGCTTTTATAGGATACGTGCCACCTAGCTATCTAATGCATACTTTCCAACGGGCCCCGGCTCATATTTATTTACCCCATTTTAAAGTTTTTGCCTTGTTTCAGCCCTTCCTTCATCTGAACCTTCCGGTACTAATCTATCTTTACGGGGAAGACCCCTCATCAAAAAAGAGCAATATCATATTAGTCTTCAAGAAAAATAGAAATTGCGTTTTCATTATGGTCTGACAAAACGCTAATTACTTAGATATGTACATATCGCTGGAAAAACGCCATCACCTACAACCCTTTCCTCTGCCGAGGACTTTCACGAAATGAAAATGGGTGGCATCATCGTATGCTCGACATTAGTTGCCCACACAAACTTTATTAGGCAAACAGAATTTTTTTCGTGTAGATTCTTGCTCCCACTCACACGAAACAGGTGAAAAAGGTTTTTTGTTAACTAAGTAGCAGATTGACTTGATTGTTAGCAACTGTAGCACTTTGTGGAGTGACTAAATGAGATTGTAATCTCTTAATGGATCTATGTCCCTGATACGATGATGTGATTTCGGCACTTACTGGTTCTGAATTCCAAATTATTTCACTATGATTTGGTGATTACAAATTTAGGGCCAAAGCAGGGCACATGATTTCTGATCTATCCAAAGCCAGTTGTTGGGTGGCACAACTGCAATAAAGAGGGACACCCCTGAGAAATGCTGAAAGTCACCTGATAAATCATATGCCTAGAACCCATACGCAACTTTGAGGCACAAAAATGATATAAACTCGATGTTATTTGCCATATGTTCTAGGTTTCTTATAAATTGCAAATAGAAAATATGGCCATTTCTGGAGTTATTTTTTATTAGTTCGTGGCAGATGCGATAGATTCTCCCTGGATGCTAATCATCTATTGTTTTCTTGATTGTACACAGTTAGGGAGCAATCAGCCTGCAGCAAAAAAGAAAAATTTTGATGAGGATCAGTAGCTTACAGGACAGTTAAGCAAGATCAGTTAATTGTATATCTGAGGGGACGGCAATTAACTATGCACTTGGTTTTGCTAGCTGCTTTAATGAATGGCACATTGACACAATGTTACGCGCATGAAAGCGCAATGGGAACATTTGTTTGCAATGTATGCTTCTTAATTAATTTAAACCTTAAAAGGTTCCATAGGTTCTAATTTACGCTATTGCTGCGCGCCTGTCCATGAATCAGATTGAAGTCATGATCGATACTCCTTGGATTTTATTCTGGTATAAAACATGGTAGAAGCACGTTCATGCCTCTAAATTCCCTCTACTTACTAGGTGCAAATTGGCATTCGGTGATCAAGTTTGCGCAATTTTAACAGATATAAAGTCAACCAGAAAAACTATATTGAGAGCCCTCTCTAATTTTAATTTAGGACAGTACCATCTGATTAATTTTAATTTAGGACGGTGGAGTCGTCCCCACGTCTGCACGGGGCTGATCTAGGGAGCAGGAACGCATTCATGCTGCCTCTGGGATTGGAAGAAATTTGGAATTCTGCCATTCTCAAAAGTGGGTGTGTATTCATGCCACCTCTAGGATTGGGAGAAATTTAGAATTATGCCATTCTCAAAAGTGGGTTTCGCCAGTTTGCCATCCCGCAAATGGGTTTCGCTAGTTTACCATTGTGAAACGGTGGCGCGCCGCTACAATGCCTTTTCACCATTTTCCCCTAGATTTTATGTTTTTTCCTTCATGATCTGACCATAATGCCCTTGAGGTTCTCTTCTCCTTATCCATTCTCTCGTTGTCTCGTTTCCTCCGCCGGCTCGCTCGGCTCTACCCTCGCCGGCCCTTCCCGCGGCCCTTCCAAGCATCCAGATATTTAACAAATGAAAATTCAAATTTAGACCAATATAACATAGCAAATTTATGACATGTTCATATCAATTAAAAAAGGCAAATTCATGACAGGATCAAAATCACTGATAGGTTCAGAGGTAATGAGTTCTCATCTCAGTTACATAAAACATGGCAAACACATGATAGGTTCAAAGATACTGAGTTCACATCTCAGTTACATGACATGGTTCAGAGATACATAAATTTGGAGGTCACAATTCAATTGGTCTTCAGCCTTTTAGGTGTCAGCTTCCTTGGAGGTGTTGTTTTGACAGCAGGGACAGCATGAGGCATGGTCTGAAGGTTCCTGGTGGGTGAGTCTTCCATGGCCTGGGAACTGGTACCTTCTCCCAACAGCATAGCAAGTCGGCTGCAAACAAAAAAAGATGCATCATGAGCAACAGAGCAATTATAGCTACTTTAGTTACAATTAATTTTTTTTTACCTTCTAGTCACTCTACCAGGACTGTTCTGCAGTTTTGTCTCCTTGGTAATTTTCTTAGTATTTTTCTTTGCATCTTTCTTGGTAGACTCCTTTGTAGTATTCTTTCTTGGCTTTCTCTTCCTTTTCTTTGTTCCATTCAGTGCACATTTATAGCTGGTTTCACCATGGCCCAACTCTCCACATCTTTGGCACTTCCTTTTGCCTCTGATCGTCTGTTTCTTAACCTTGTCATTGTCACCAGCTTGTTCAGAACTGTTAGCATCAGATTTTGCCTTAGATTTGCCACTACCACCTTTAAGGAAGCTTTTGATCCTCAACTTCTTTGCCTTCCTACACCTCCTGGAACAAGTGGTGCTGCAACCACATGTGGCCAGTGTGACTTGTCAGGCAGTGGCTCGATCAGCCTCTTGTATGCATTCTGAAACCTCTCCACAGAGTAGTACTCATGAACATAGTCCTCTAGGTTGACATCACCATTCTGTTGTGCTGTTAGCAATGCCAAAGCATGATGGCACGGCTTACCTGTGTGCTGCCACTCCAGGCATGTACAATCGTGCAAATGTGCCAACATTCCTGGACCCACTACTATTGTTCCATATCTCACCTTGAACACAGTCACCTTTCACAACTGTCAAGTATCCTAATCCCTTAGTCTTTGCTTTTAGTTGTTGTATGATAGCTGGTAGGATCTTGCCAGTCAACCTTTGACCAATACTTCTCCTTTTGTCCCAGAGCACCATTATCATTTCTCTCAGCTTGTCTGCTAGCTCACAAACAGGTAGGTCCTTTATCTCTTTGATCCAATTATTAAAACATTCTGCAAGATTGTTAGTGATATAATCACACTTAATATCTTGGTTGAAGGCACATCTCATCCACTTCAAGAAATGATAATTATGCAGCCATTCTAACACTTCCCTGGATGCCTCCACAATTGGCTTCATGTGCTGCTGAAACACTTCCTGTCGATATGCTCTTGCTGCAGGGTACATCTTAGAATGAGTGTCACTACCAAACTTCTTGATATAGTTTTGCATGAGATGCCTAAAGCATTCCCTTTGTTAAGCTTGAGGGAACATAGCCTTCACAGCATTCTCCAACCCTTTGCATGCATCTGTACAAACAGCAAGAGTAGGCAAATCTCCTACAGCCTTATGTAGCATCTCCATAAACAAAATCCAATTGTCAGTTGTTTCAGCATCTATAAATCCAAAGGCAACAGGATACATCCAATTGTGACCATCAAGTGCTATGGCTGCAGCTAAATGCCCATTCCACCTACCATTAAGTGCAGTCGAATCTACACTAAGATATGGCCTACATCCCTCTTTGAAACCTTCAATGCAAGGACTTAATGCACAAAAAACCTATGAAAGTACACCTGACCATCAACAACCTTGGTGTCAATCTCAATAACACTACCTGGTGTCCGCTTCAGAACCTCTTCCTTCCATCTGAATAGCAGCTGAAAACTCTCTTCCCAGGTTCCATACAACCGTGTCAGAGCCTTTTGTCTGTTAGTTAATTGCTCAGCTCCTTGCTTCTCTCTTCCTTTTGCAAAGTCAATGGAGCGAGCTCCTTGGCCGGCTGAATGGCCTGAATGGCCACTGTCCGCCGTGTGAGGCAATAGTGCCATGAGTAGTGGGCAGTAAGCCCTGTCATGTATATAGTACTAGTAGTTGGTAGATACACTCATAGCATTGTGTACTCTACTTTGACTTTTGCTCTATAAAGAGTGGATGAGCAGCTGCAGCACAAGTAGTTCAGCAGCAACAGAGAATTGTGTTTGTGGGCTGTGCTCTTTCTCACCTTCTTCTAACTCTAGCTCGAGTGTGTGTGTGGGGGGGGGGGAGCCGTGGTTGAGCGATCAGCAGCGGCAATGGCTGAGCGAGGATGAGGGCGCCGTCTGTCTCTGTCACCGGAACACCGCGGGGCAACATTCATGGTGAAGAAGATGGTGCTGGACATCGGCGGCGTGCTGTACCCCCTCCTCACCCGCAGCAACTATGCCAGGGGCCTTTGGCTGTCTGTGAGTGTCAGCACCGACGACGAGCAGGAGGACCAGATGGCCATGGAGGCCATCCTGAAGGGCGTCCCGCCGGAGTTCTCCGTCTCGCTTGGCTCCAAGGAGACGGTGAAGGAGGCGTGGGACAGCTTGAAGACGCAACGACCGCGTGCGCAAGGCGAAGGCGTAGCAGCTCCGCTGGGAATACGAGGCCATCACCTTCCGCGATGGCAAGGCAGTCGAGGACTTCGCGCTTCAGCTCACAACGATGGTGAGCCAATTAGGGTCGCTGGGTGACACTGTCACCGAGGAGGAGGCCATCGCCAAGTTTCTCCGTGTCGTTCCCTCGCGCTTCGCCCAAATCGTGATGTCCATTGGGACTCTGCTCGAATTGAGCAAGCTCACAATTGAGGACATCGCGGGATGGCTGAAGGTGGTGGAGGACCGCGTCGTGGACACGCCGGCGCATGCATCCGCCGGTGGCCAACTGCTGCTCAGTGAGGAGCAGTGGGTGGCACGAGCACGGGAGCGGAAGATAGGGGAGTGACCCTCTGTCACGAGCGGCAGCGGCGTTGGCGGAAGAGGAAGGGGGTGCAGCAGGACTAGGAAGAAGCGCGGCGGTGGCGGCATTGGCAATGGCGGCCGTGCCTCAGCCAAGGACAAATGCCACAATTGTCGCAGGACCGGGCATTGGGCCCAGGATTGCAAGGCCCCGCATCGCCAGGAGCAGGCGCACCTCGCACAAGGTGAGGACGACAAGCCCGTCCTCCTAATGGCGCAGGTGTGCGCTCTCAACGACACTGAGGAAGAAGACGCACCACGCGCCCTTGTGCGACTCAATGAGACACGAGCGCAAGTCCACCTCGGGAAGGAAGGCGGTGACGGCAGAGAGGAGAAGCAGCGGTGGTACTTGGACTCCATCGCTAGCAACCACATGGCGGGGGACGGCGAGGCCTTCTCCGAGCTTGACACGGGCGTCGTCGGAATAGTCAAGTTTGGCGACGGCTCACACGTGGAGATTCACGAGCGCGGCATGGTCATCTTCAAGTGCTAGAATGGCAAGCACCGCACCCTCACCGACGTCTACTTCATCCTGAGGCGGCATCCTACGAATCCGTGACCGCGATCGTCGCCTCCTCGCCAAGGTGAAGAGATCCTCAAACCGCCTCTACACATTGGACCTTAAGATTGGGCGGCCCGTCTACCTAGCGGCGCACCACAATGACCAGGCGTGGCTCTGGCATGCTCGCTTAGGGCACCTGAGCTTTGACACGCTGGCGCGGTTGGTGTGCCAGGAGATGGTGCGCGGCCTACCTAGGATCGAGCACACCGGCGAGCTCTACGACAGCTGCCTCGCCGGAAAGCAGAGGAGGAGTGCCTTCCCCAAGACGACCAACTTCCACGCCGAGGACCTTCTGCAGCTAGTCCATGGGGACCTCTGTGGACCAATCTCGCCGGCGGCGCACGGCGAGCGGCGCTTCTTCCTCCTCCTGGTGGATGATTGTAGCCGTTACATGTGGCTGCACCTCCTGAGGAGCAAAGACGAGGCGGCAACAGCGATCAAGCACTTCAAGGCACACGTTGAGGTGGAGACCGGGAAGAAGCTTCGCGTGCTAAGGACGAATCATGGCGGGGAGTTCAACTCCATCGAGTTTGGCCTCTACTGTGCAGAACAAGGCGTCCAGCGCCACCTCACCGCGCCATACTCCCCTTAGCAGAATGTTGTGGTGGAGAGGAGGAACCAGACTATTGTGGGGACGGCGCGCAGCATGCTCAAGGCCAAGAAGATGCCGGCGGCATTCTGGGGTGAGGCAGTGAGCACGGCGGTGTTCATCTTGAACCACTTGCCGACAAAAAGCTTGAAGGGGACAACGCCGTTTGAAGCATGGCATGGGCGCAAGCCGGACGTGTCCTTCCTCCAGAACTTCAGCTGCGTTAGGCACGTGAAGGAGACAAGGCCGGGGTTGAAGAAGCTCGATGATAGGAGCAAGCTGATGGTCTTCCTAGGCTATGAGTAGGGCAGCAAGGCCTACAGGCTCTACAGTCCGCGAGCACGGCGGTTGTGGTGTCACGGGACATGGTCTTCGACGAGGCAGCTAGCTGGGACTGGGAGTCCAATGGAGGAGAAGGAGTGGTGGGCAGCGGAGGCAGCCACTTCACCATATAGTATGAAGAATACCACGTCGGCGGTGAAGGAGTGGCGGCGGAAGATCAAGTAGGAGGATCCCCTGTTCCGGGAGTAGGGGAAGCCACGCCGCCACCTTCCCCGGCGGGAGGATCCCCTGTTCTAGGAGAAGGGGAAGTTGCAGGAGGGTAGGTGGAGGGAGGCGCCTCGCTGGCAACACCCGCCGAAGGAGCACAGTACGTCACTCCGCTGCCCGTGGTGTCCCCGCACGTCAATGCTAGCTACGACAGCGAGCCGCTCCGGTTCCGCTCCCTGGACAACTACATCGGTGGCACAGAAGCTCTTGGCTTGGCGGCGCATGAGCTGGGGGAGCAGGAGCTGCACTTAGGCAGCGCAGAGGAGCTAGCCACATTCAAGGAGGCGGAGTAGGACCCTCAGTAGTGGCGGGCGATGATTAGGAGATGAACTCATTCAAGGAGAACAAGACATGGGCGCTCATCGATTCACCGGCAAATTGCTGGCCGATTAGGCTCAAATGGGTCTACAACGTGAAGCATGACGAGCTGGGCAACATCGTGAAGCACAAGGTGAGGCTGGTGGCCAAAGGATTTGTGCAGCGCGAGGGGATCGACTTCGAGGAAGTCTTTGCCCCGGTGGTGCGCATGGAGTCCATCCGGCTGCTGTTGGCGTTGGCGGCAACGAAGGACTGGCGGGTACACCACATGGATGTCAAGTCCGCCTTCCTGAATGGCGAGCTCCAAGAAGAAGTGTACGTGCAGCAGCCAGCTCCAAGAAGAAGTGTACGTGCAGCAGCCGCCAAGGTTTGCCGTCGCCGGAGAAGAACACGAGGTCCTCCGCCTGCGCAAGGCACTCTACGGCATGCGGCAGGCCCCACATGCCTGGAACACCAAGCTCGATGAGAGCTGGATGTCCCTCCGCTTCACCAAGTGCGCCACCGAGCACACGCTCTACATCCGACGAACGACGTGGAAGACCCTGATCGTCGACGTCTATGTCAACGACCTAATCATCATCGGCCAGGAGTAAGGAGACATTGACGCATTCAAGAGGGAGATGACAGTGATGTTTCGCATGAGTGATTTGGGCTTGCTCAGCTACTATCTTGGAATCGAGGTAGAGCAGAGCAGCGGCGCCATCACCCTATGCCAGAGCGCGTACGCGAGGAAGCTCCTGGAGCAGAGCAACATGGGGGATTACAAGCCATGCCAGGCGCCAATGGAGGAGAAGCTGAAGCTGTCAAAGGACAGCACCACGGCAAAGGTCAACGCCACACGATGTCGGAGCATCATGGGCGGGCTGAGGTACCTGACGCACACGTGGCCAGACATCTCCTTTGTTGTGGGCTATGTGAGCCGATTCATGGAGGATCCGCAGGAGGCCCACCTCGCCGCGATCAAGCATATCCTCCACTACATCGTCGGGACGACAGAGCTTGGGATCACCTACCCTAGGCAGGGAGGAGCGCAGCTAGAGCTGACCGGGTTCAGCGACAGTGACATGACGGGTGACATCGATGGCCGGTGCAGCACGACGGGGATCATCTTCTTCCTCAGGTCGTGCCCAGTCTCTTGGCAATCCCAGAAGCAGAAGGTGGTGGCGCTATCTACCTGTGAAGCAGAGTATATAGCAGCCGCCACCACGTGCTGCCAAGGGATTTGGCTAGGAAGACTGCTGCTTGAGCTCATCAGCGAGGAGCTCCGCACGTCGGTCCTTCTGGTGGACAACAAGTCTGCCATTGCATTGGCAAAGAATCCCATCCTCCACAACCGCAGCAAGCACATTGACACCAAGTTCCACTTCATCTATGACTGTGCTGATGGAAGACGCATCAAGCTCGAGTATGTTGAGACCACTCAACAGCTCGGGGAGATCCTCACCAAGCCGTGGGGCATCTTCGGCTCCAGGAGTTGAGGAAGAAGATTAGGGTTGAGGAGATCAAGCAGGAGCATCACAATTAGAGGAAGGATTGTTAGTTAATTGCTCAGCTCCTTGCTTCTCTCTTCCTTTTGCAAAGTCAATGGAGCAGGTAGAGCTCCTTGGCCGGCTGAATGGACTGAATGGCCACTGTCCGTCGTGTGAGGCAGCAGTACCATGAGTAGTGGGCAGTAAGCCCTGTCATGTATATAGTACTAGTAATTGATAGATACACTCATAGGATTGTGTACTCTACTTTGACTTTTGCTCTATAAAGAGTGGATGAGCAGCTGCAACACAAGTAGTTCAGCAGCAATAGAGAATTGTGTGTGTGTGCTGTGCTCTTTCTCACCTTCTTCTATCTCTAGCTCAAGTGTGTGTGTGTTGGAGAGTAAGCTCAGCCATTGCCAACAAGGTCTCCCCTTCCATACTGTGTCATAATGAATTGTGCATTTGTGGTCATCTTGCAATTTCAGTAGCAACTCTTTTAGTACCCATTGGCTTCTTCAGGAGAATATGAACTGCATTTGAAGCAACCCAAGCACGTGTTGGTGTAGTAGCCCTTCTCCTACTACTGGACATGCACGTCTGCTCATCAATCAATACTGTAACATTGTTAGCTGCCAATAATAAGAAATATTTTGAACAAATACATATGACATTGTTAGCTACCAAGTTAATACCATAATAGTCTTCTTATTACGTTGTCTTCTCTCAACAATGTGCCAAGGGCAGTCCTCTGCCTTACAATTGCCTATAAATCTAGTTGGGTCAGTTTTCTCAATGTCTAGTTTAAACTCCTCATTTATGGCAAATTGTCTCATAGCCAATCTGAATTCTTTCATGTCAGGGTAAACAGATCCAAGATTCATGCATGGCTTGTCTGGATCGTACACTATCACCCTTTCCCCTGGTATGCTATCATCAACAGGTAGGGAGGCACCATCAGTATTCTCAACATGACCTTTTCCTTTGTCAGCAGACTTAGCAGCTACCCTGCAACTTTTCTAGCCTTCTCTTCCTCATCTTTCAAACCCAACAGTTCCCACACATGTTCGTCCTCTATAAATTCTAACCTTCCTTCATACTCTACATATAGTTCGTTGATTTGCAGCGTATTCCAATCAACATTTGGTGCTACTTCCACTTCTGGATGAGGTAAAGCTTCATCAACAGCCTCAGGAGGTTCTACTACTGCTACACTAAGCTCAGGCTCGATGAAAAAAAATCAGTTAGATGGGGAAACTAACTACGGTTCAGCGCATTCGAGTTAGGATAGTGTATGGCATCACGACAAGCACGAGAAGGAGATCAATCCAATCGCAATTCATGGCGTAGATCCACAAGGCCCTCTGAACCAGACCTCTTCCAAGCCTAAAACTAGTTCCTGGTGGCAGAATAGGATGGGAGGGTGTGCCCTAGGAGCATGGTTCATCGGGGAACTTGGACGGTGGCAGCAGGCTTGGGCAGCTGCTATAGAACCTAGGAGGCGGCGGCGGGTGGCTAGGGTAGGAAGGGGCGACGGCTGGTGGCTAGGACAGGAAGGGGTGGCGACGGGTGCTTGGGGCGGCGAAGGGGCGGCTGGGGCGGCGGGGGCAGAACCGAGCAAACCAGCGGATAGAGTCTCGGGGAGGAAACGAGAGATCGGGAGAATGGATAAGGAGAAGAGGCCCTCAAGGGTATCATATCCAGATCGTGGAGGAAAAAAATACAAAATCGAGAGAAAAATATATAATGGAAAACTGGCGAAACGCATTTGCCGTAAACCGGCGAAATGGCAAAATTCCAAATTTCTCGGGGGAGTGGGGAGGACTCCGTCGCCGGTAAATGTGTTCCGGTGGCCTTGGTTGCCGCACTCCACGTATGCTGGCAAGTGGCGAGTTATGGACGGCCGGGTCGAAAGTCAAAGCCTTTTTCAGTGGGCAACGCCGCGACACATCTCTCTTCACCGCATCCCAAGACCCAACTCTCTGGCCGACACTCCTTATCCAAGAAAAACTCTCTAGCCGACACCGCATTCTCCGCCCAAACGCCGGCCAGATCCGAGTCGTGGGCGGCGCGTCAGAACACGGCCGGAGTGCGTGAGGCCAGCAGGCGGGCGGCGTGCCGGAGCGCGTACTACTCCATCGAAGATCGAACTGTGTAAGCTCCCCCTCTAGTTTTCCTAGCAACGTCTGGCTCCGTCGTTCCCTCCTCAGATCACCACTTGCAACGTCACTAGCTTCCCCTGCTAATTATGCCCAACTGCAGTTTTCAACAGCACTGGATATTCTCAAAACCGTAATTAAGCCCGCCCTGAAGCTTGGGTAATATTGTTAGGAAATACTAAGACTTTAGGTGCAGATATGCAATAGATTTGGTACAAGCTGCAATACGGCACAACACATGGTTAAACACCTCGCGAATATCAGCTATGTGCTTTCTTCACTATGAGCTAGAGCATATGTGTTGGATATTTTTTTTGCGGCCCTCTTTTTCACCAACTGTAATTCGCTAAGAAAAATCCAAGTAATGTTAAAGATACAAGGCAGCATCTATTGGAATTTTAGACTTCCTTCTGTATATGTAGATTTACTTGTGTACACATGTTGTGGAAAGCCCTCTTCGCTTTTTAACCATTTCACTTGACCCGAAATGTAGCTCCACTTAACATCCGGTGGAAGAATTTTATATACTTTTCAAATGGAAGACAAATAGTCAAAATGATTCATATTGTTAATATCTCGGGTGTTGCAAGTATGTTGAAATGAGGCAAACTTATCTAATGATTTCACCCCATCAAAATATTATCTTTGAATTGTTTCTAATGTTTTTGTTCTTGAACAGGTTCCTTGCCAGGAACAGGACGGTCCTGTCATAGAGAGGCAACAAGAGGCTCCTAAGTGAAGAGTGAAGATTTTGTGAGAACAGAGAAGCACTGAAGACTTTGAGAGGATTAGGTCATCCAGAGACCAATATGATTGAAGTGACGGCAAGCGCTTTGATGGGGGTGATAGACCCCCTCCTTGACAAGCTCTCTGCAGTGCTGCAGAAAGATCATGCCAAGCTCAAAGGTGTGAGCCAGAATATTGCCTTTCTGCGAGATGAGCTAAGCAGCATGAACACTGTGCTGGCGATGGTTTCAGAGTCGGATGAAGTAAATCCACTGATGAAGGAGTGGATTTGTCAGCTGAGAGAGCTGGCCTACGATGTTGAAGATTGCATCGAAATCTTCATGCACCATCTCAACCGTGATGGTGCCTGCAACAGCTTCATCCACAAGATGATAAGCAAGATCATCACCTTGAAAGCTTGCTATCAGATAGGTGATCAGATTAATGAGCTCAAGGAGCGTGCATTGGAGGTTAGCGATAGGCATAAAAGGTATGAGCTCGATTTATCTGGCCAGTGTTCAAAGTCTGTGGTAATTGACCCCAGGTTGCCTGCGCTCTTTGAAGAGGGGGATACATTTGTGGGTATTGACAGCCAAAGGGACATACTTGTCAAGTGGCTTACTGATAGCAGTGATTCACACCCGCAGCGCAAGGTTGTCTCAGTTGTTGGATTTGGTGGATTAGGAAAGACAACCCTTGTTAATTGTGTCTTCCGAAGGATTAGAAGTCAGTTTGATTGCATGGCTTTTGTGTCTGTATCCCGATGTCCTAACGTTAACAAGATCCTTGCAGATGTGCTATTGCAAGTTCTTAAGAGAAGTAGCTCAATTACAGAGGATCAAAATAAAGGTCTCTATCTCAGAACATTAGGATATCTAGAACTTGTCAACATGATTAGAGAGCATCTTCAAAATAAAAGGTATGAAACACTGCAAATGCCGGCATACTAAATTTGACTACATTCTGCAAAGTTTCAGGGCCAGTTTTGAAGGGAGCACAACCTTTACCATATTTTTAGATGTTATAAAACCATTATCACCTTATCAGGAACTTGTGGCAATTCAAATCGACAAATTTAAGTGAATTATTGGATGTATGACACTGATACACAATCTATCCTATTTGTCTTTTGATTATCTTCTTCCTTTATGATAGATATTACCTAACTAATATTCCTGTCCAATACTTATTTGCTTTTGATTGTCTGATGATCTGAAACATTGTAAGATATACTGTATATATTGGGAATTTAGTGTTTATACTGATTTTCTTTTTTTCATGAAGCTCTTGCTTGATGCGGGTTATTTAATATACACCACCTAGCACTTAGTTCCTTTTAATCTGCTAGATTTTACTCAAAACAGGGATCTGCCCTTCCCTGTGGGACCTAATAACTAAGATTGAATTATATCTCATCATGCAGAACGTTTTTGGATCAGCATCTGCTCATCAATGTTGTAACTATCATAACAGTAACAAAAAATTGAACTATACGTAGGGATGGTAACGGGGCAGGTCGGGGCCGGGTGAAGCTTCCGCGGACCCACCCCCGAAACCCGAACAGTAAACACGCCCTGAACCCGAAACCCCATTCGGTGGAAATCCTGCCCCGACCCCGAAACCCGCGGGTGCCCGAAACCCGGTGGGTCCCCCGACACCCGAGCCGTCGGCTCGTGGGGGCCGCGCCGCCCCCGGGCTCCCCGTCGTCAGCGGTGGTGAGAGCGAGGGGCGACCCGGTGCCGGCGACGGCGAGGGCGAGGGTGAGGGGCGACTCGGTGCCGGCGAGGGCGAGGGGTGAACTGGCGCTGGTGAGGGCGAGGGGTGAGGGCGAGGGCGAGGGGCGACCCGGCAGCGAGGCGGTCGCCGCCACCGGGGATGGGGTGGATGGGGTGGATGGAGGCTGGCAGGGTGGGTATGTGGGGATGGGGTGGATGGAGGTGGGGATGGGGTGGAGTCGTCTGTTGCATGGTGGACGGGTGGAGGGCTGCTGAGCTAAGGTGTGGGATGTGTGCTTCGTGGGCCAAATTCGGGGCTCCATGGGCCCCGCAGGGGAAATTTTGAACCCAGCCCTGCACCCACCATGTGTCAGGTCCCCGAACCCAAGACCCGCGGGGGGGAATTTCGGACCTGCCCTCGCCCGTTGGGTCTGAAACCCGCAGGTCTCGGGTCCAGCCCCGCCCGATTGCCATCCCTACCTATACGAATGCTCTGTTGTTAAGGTTTTAGAAGAAAGCCCAGTTTGTCGTTGGATTCTCATGTATGAAATATTTCTTGGGTACATAATTCATTTTATTTTACTTCAAGTTTGTTCACAAATTGTTTAATAGGTACTTTGTCATAATCGATGACATATGGAGCAAACAAGCTTGGAAAGACATCGAATGTGCTTTCCCCCACAATAATAGTGCGAGTAGAATAATAACAACCACACGAATTCAAGATGTTGCTGAGAACTGTAGCTCTCCACACAGAAATTATGTTTATCTGATGAAGCCCCTTGACAATGATGACTCAAGAAGATTGTTCTTGAAAAGGGTTTTTTGTGAAGGTGATTGTCCTCTTGAATTGAAGGAAGTTGGTGATGATATACTGAGAAAGTGTGATGGGTTGCCACTTGCTATAGTTAACATAGCTAGTCTATTAGCAACCATACCAGCCTCAAAGAAACAGTGGGAGAAGGTACGGAATTCTCTTTTATCTGCACTTAAACAGCATCATGAGCTGGAAGTGGTAAAAAGGATTTTGCTTCTTAGTTATTACGACCTACCTCACCATTTAAAGATATGTTTGTTGGATCTAAGCATGTTCCCAGAGGATCATGAGATTGATCGACTGCGTTTGATCAGGAGATGGATGGCTGAAGGATTTATTGTTCATCAACGAGGACAATATTTGGAGGATACCGGAGAAAACTACATCAATGAGCTTATCAACAGAAACATGATCCAACCAGTGGACATTAACTATAGTGGTAGACCAAGAGCTTGTCGGGTACATGATATAATGCATGATCTTATTATATCAATATCATTGAAAGAAAATTTTGCTACCATAGTAGATGATCATAAGCTATCACCTTTGGCTTACAAGATTCGACGCCTCACCCTCGTGGGCAATTGTGAAGAGCAAAATCTATGGCAGGGAAGTAACATCTTGTCTCATGTTCGGTCATTTAGTGTCTTTGGTGATGTTAAGAAGATGCCCTCTATCATGGATTTTCAAGTTTTACGAGTCTTAGATCTGCATGATTGCTCTAATTTGGAGGATGGAGACATTGGGAATGTTGGAAATTTAATCCATCTGAGGTATCTAAGTCTCTCCAATAGTAACATTAGCAAGGTCCCACGACAAATTGAGAGGCTACAACATTTGCAGACACTGGACCTGAGATGTACCAGAATAGAAGAATTGCCAGCAACTGTTGCTGAACTCCGCGAATTAGTGCGCCTATTTCTGCCTACTGGTGTTAGACTCCCAAATGGTTTCAGTAATTTGGAAGCTCTAGAAGAGCTGTCAGGTTTAGATGTCAGTAGGAATTCCCCAGAAATTGTGCTAGAGCTAGGGAACCTAACTAAAATGAAGGTGCTTGGGATTGTGTGGTATCTGGATGGATCAGTTATCGACAAAGGAAGGTTCAAGCAATCTTTGATCTCATCGTTGTGCAGGCTAGGAGAAAGAAACCTCCAGTTTCTAAGTTTTACAAGTAATAGTGGTTCTTCTGTAGATTTCTTGGCTGATTCATGGTGCCCTCCTCCACGTCATCTACAGACACTGTTCATGTGCGGTCTAACTGTCCCCAGTTTCTCTAGACTCCCTAAGTGGATATCATCCCTTGTCGAACTCACCTGCTTAGAGATTTCTATAGAACAATTGAGATTAGGGGATCTGCAGGTTCTCAGAGATTTTCCTTCCTTGCTCTGCCTCCGAATTTACCTAAAAGAATCCCCACAGGAAACACTCAGGATCAGTCCTGTTGGATTCCAGTTTCTGAAGGAGCTCTGTTTTTACCCATTGGATGGTAATTTGGCTTCTCTCAATCCAAGAAACAGAAAGGAAAGATTGAGCCTTACGTTTGAAGCAGGGGCAATGCCAAGGCTTGAGCTGCTTCATTTTAGATTTGCTGCACATGGTAGCTTTGATTTCGGCATCAGCCACCTCATTTCTCTCAGGCATTTGCGGGTGTTTATTAATTGCCGGGGTGTGAATCCTCGGGAGGTGGATGCCGCTGAAGCTGCCATCAGAAATGCAGCTGCTCTCCTTCCCAACCATCCACTGCCAGGGATTTTTCGGGCACATGAAGGAGCAATGGTACAGGAGGAGCATATAGATAGCACAGACCATCTTGCCCAACAACTGGACGGTAGCAGGTGCAAGCAGAAGAAGATTCGGATCAGCAGTTTTGGAACTTAGCATTAACTGCAAGGTAATATATATTTAGGCTATCATCGCCTCTAATATTCTTCCTTTTGAGATGTGCTAGCTTCTAACACATGCCTGTTGCTGCTGTACTAATTTTTCTGTACTTTTCTTAAGTCTCTTGTTTAGGTTACAACGGAAGCACGATGATGTCCTTGTTATCAACAGGGTTGTTGATTGATCTGTTCATTTTTCTGAGAGAAACAAAAAAGAGAAAAAAGAAGGGAAAATGAACATGCTCTCTGCGGCATTTCCAACTCTACATGACAAAGTGCATGCTCTCTATTCTGGAACATGTTATGCGTTGGCCTTACCTCTTTCTTGAAAAACCAAACAATGCTGTGTGTGATTAAGTTTCAGAATGATCCGGATGTAGATTCACTAGAAAAATATGGGAGAACATTTTGGTTTGGGCGACAAATCAGGCAATATATCCAAGGGAATGGCCTCAAGCAGACTCGGTACACCACTCGTGGTCCAACTTAGCGACATCGGCATGTGCAATGAGGAAGGGTCTACGCTCCCTAATAGTGCTTGCCACGTGGGTAATTTGAAAAGAACGTGATGCAAGAATTTTTAAGCGACAGGAATCATCCAGCAGCTCAGTGATGGCTCGTGTCCAGGAGGCGGCAAAGGGATGGATGATGGCGGGAGCAAAGCATCTTGCTACTCTTTTCACGATGAGCTATCAAACATGATTAAGTACTGTGCAGATAAATCCATGAGTATTACTTGACAGTCGTTACTTTGCAAATGTATGAAAGAAATGGACTAGTAATTTTAGTCCTGGAATGGGTTAGGAGAAACAGTCAAACAAATAGTAGCTAAGGTTTTTTATATTGCACAAATGATGAGCTATTATGTTTTGGTAATTTTTCATAAATGAAGGGAGCTACTATAAATTATGTTTCATAATAGCATATATGTGTAATTTAGATGCATGTTTTTGGGGTTTACTTCAGGTGCCTTTCATAATAACGGAGGTGGATAATTAATAACAAATTAAATCCGATGGCTATCACACAATTGAACCTAATGCGAAGGTGGGCAGTCGCATTATGATGGCTATCACCCTAATGCGAATGATTTATTGTTGAACAACAAGGGAAATGTTTGGATGATACTACAGAAAACTACATAAAAGAGCTCACCAATAGAAACATGATAGAACCAGTGGAAACTAACTATAGTGGTAGGCTACCAAGAAGTTCAAATCCGTCTAATTGACCCCTCCCCCGAACTGGGGGATTGCTAGTCCACACGCGTTCGCCAGGGGATCAGCCAACGCGCGATCTCAGACAGCCAACAACTTTCCCTTTATAGTAAAATAAATTTCCCACAACTTTCTACATTTTGAAAGCTATAACTTATATATATAATTTTATGTATAATTTTTTAAGATCTCAATAGAACAACTCTTTGACACAACTTTCGTGATACACATAACTTGTACGTATAATGTTTTAAGATAATTTCTTATAGGATAATTTATTAACACAACTTTCGCAATAAGTATAACTTTTACACATAACTTCTTCTAGTGGAGTTTTTATATGATAATTTTTTAGCACAAACTTCACGATACTTACATGCATAATTTTTTTCAAACACCTTATCGTAGGATAACTTTTGAGCATAATTTTCATAAGAACATTATTAGAAAAGACTTATTGTACAACTTTATACATAAGTTCACCCTACATCATCAGAAAAAGGTAAACAACTGAAAAAAGATAAAACTTGGTATTACAGAATGTGAAGAAAAAACAGAAAGGAAAATGAAAAGGGAAAGTAATTAATACCTGGGCTCTTCAGAGCAAGTTTAATAACGCAGCTAGCAAGCGGGCTGCAAGGTTTCTCTCAACCTTTTCCTAGCCCACTCGTACAATGGTTAGCCCTTCACCATTAATACATGGTCCACAGTCATTCTCACAAAGTTTCTTGGTTCCTGTGCCCAAGTCGGCTGTAAACTTATAGCCCGCTTCTCCTCTCTCACCTCTTCTCTCTCCTCCACGCATTCAGCCAGTTTACAGCCCCTTATTATACTTGCTCTAACTGGTGTGCGACACGCACACATGGGCGCTGCCGTTATGCGGGCGGGCGGGCGGATCTATGGTTGGTTTGAAAAGCGCGCGCTGCCGTTATGCGAGCGGGCGGGCGGATCGATGGTTGGTTTGAAAAGTAGCACGCGCGTGTAGGATCAACATTGCGCCCGAACTGTGCAAACCACGCGCACAAAACCCCCGAGCCCGCTCCACACCGGTTTCAACCCGCGCTGGCGTCCACGTCGACCCACCGTCCTTCCACGCCAGCAAAGGCCTCACGCTGTTTCTCTCTCTGTTGACTCCCCTGTCGCTGCTTCTGACACCCAGCCCCTCCGCGGC
>NC_028455.1:25511285-25520387 GCF_000263155.2 Setaria italica | reverse complement strand
GCGGGGCGGCGACGTGGACAGAGTGTTGGCCGATGTGGACACTAACATGGATCAAAACTGGCTTGGAGTGGGCTCAGGGGTTCCAAGATATCGAATCCAAAGATAGAAGCATCAGTTAAAAACACATCTATTTTTTAAGAACCATATGAAATCCATAGAAGTTTGAACGCAACAAAGTGTATCCCGATTCATTATATTCCTATGGAGAAGTAATTAAAATCCCATCCATAGAAAACTAATGTATGGAGCAAGATATATCCGAACGAGAGATTCATCGCATTTACGAGCTTGTCATAAATTGAAGATGCCCTACAAAAGCCACGCCCTCTTCGTTGTCACTTGCGCAGTTTCCATCCCACAGAAAGAAAGAAAAAATACTACTAGCACAAACGAACCATGAACTGTAGAGCGGCCACCCTTGTCCTTGCTGCGGCGACCCGCGTTGCTCTTCGCCACCGGCGACGCTTGCGACGGTGTTCGATCGATGTCCGTCGAAGACACGTGCCACGCGGCGGCGAGCACGGACCCACGCATGCACGCCCTCTGCCTGCGGACGCTGCGCACCGCCTCGCCGCCCAACAGCAAGGTCTCGACCTACGCGGCCATCGCCGCCGAGGCGGCCGCTCTGTCGTGCGACGGCACGGCGAGGGCCGTCAACGTCCTGCTGCAGGGCGGGTCGCTAACCAACATGCAGAGGACGATGCTGTCCGGCTGCTATGGCGACCTCCGCAGGGCGCACGAGGCCGTCGCCGCCGTGGAGGGCCAGCTGGGCCGCTGCGTGTTCGCGCACCTCGGCCGGGGGTACGGTGAGGCCATGGCGGCGATCGACCACTGCGCCACGAAGCTGGACTCCCTCGGCCAGACTTCTTTGCACAATTTGGTCGTAGGGGACAAGTATAGGACCGCGCTCGCTTCCCGATTGGGAGCATATCCCTGACGGCATGATCATCCATGGATTTCATGTTTCAGAATATGTTTTAGAATAATGTGTGCTGACTGCTGAGTGCTGACCACTCATAAGTCATATCTTGGATGTCTTGGCTATAATGTTTTGTTGAGCACTGTATGGCGTTGCTTGTTAAGAATAGTCAACGAGACTACGGGTTTGGATTTGCAGCAAGATTCTCTGGATACTCTTGCGGGTAAGAATTGGCTTGCTAGTGCAAGAGAGCCGTTTCGACTAGCCTAGCCTGGCTTGGCAAGGACCTCGTTGCTTGCGCCTGCGAGGCAAGGCGAGGCAAGGCCCGCCTCGCTGAGAAACCAAGTAGACCCTAAATCTTTGGATAGGACAAGAAGCTGTACAAAGAACTGTACAAGAAGAAGAGAGAAGAGTAAAAACGAAAGCAAGAAACGAAACGACTACTTGTTCCCCTTATGCGAGTCAAGAATGGGCACCATCGTTGCAAGAACTCATAAGACTTTTAGGGTGCCTGAGGATGCTAGCGAATTACTTGCAACGCCATGGTCTGTGAAGCCTTAGGTTTTCCCCCTACATTTGATGCTGATTGTTCTGTTTTCTCTAGTAGCCTAGGTAATTTTCATCGCGTGGTAAACATGTGTAATTGATTTCAGTGGCCTAAGAAGGTAGTCCATATAGGCCCAGGCAGGGTACTCTCCTGGAATTTATTGAGTTTTGTTACTGCTTAGATTTTGAAGGCCCAAACCGAAGAATAGGCCCGGCAGCGGCCTGCTCAAACTAACATAGCACATCCTCCCGTCAGCCCGTGCCGTTCGCCCGTCCCCACACTCGCCGTCTCGGCCGCTGCCCAGGCCCCCGCCCCCCAACTCAGCCTGGAGCCACGGCGACGCCGCCACGCGCCGCCCGCCCGACCCCGAGTCCCGGCATCCAGGCTCCAGCCGCGCCATCAGGCCGCCACCCACCGCGGAGCCGTCCTCCACTCCTCCAGGGCTCCAGCCTCCAGCAGTGCCCGAGCGCCGGGCCGCCGCCGCCCGACGTGTCGCCGTCGCGGCCGCACTGGCCGCCTGTTCCCCGACCGGCACCCCCCGCGTTGTCATCCAACTCCAGCGGTCCAGCGCCCTGCTCTTCTCTGCATGATTGGTGAGTGGACTACAGACTACTCTTGTACTTTACTGTCTACTCCAATTCGGCAATTTCAAGTGCAGGTTTGCTTAGCTTACCCTGAAATTGGTGTGTACGTTAACATATGAATGTGGCAATATTTCTATTTGTTGGTTCGAGATATTATGAGAACTTTTGAATATATTGTGGTACTTTTGATTATTTTATACTTGCAACATACCTAATTGTTGGAGAATTTTGTAGTTTGTGTTACCGAATTGATTTTATTGTATTCTGTATTGGAGCTTTTGGATAGGCATAAACATAGGGAATTTACATCGGAGGGGACGTCTGATGCCGCATCGCCGTTCTTTCAACATCTGACAGCAGGAAACAAACGCCCACAGAAGCAGCGAGTACCCAGTCAGTTGTCTGCCGTGATGCGCCCTGGCTGGCACTACAGCAAACGCGTAGCTGATGGCGGGACAACAAAATAGCATCAATCGCTGCTGGTTTTCTCGCCAAAAAAATAACAATATCCCTGATCCTTTAGCTTTCCCTTGCACTTCCAAAGGTAAAGAAGAAGCAATTGGTTGAAGATCAAGTTCTCGGCTGCTGCCAAATTTACTTCTGTATTACTGAGATGGAAGAGGAGGTTAAAGCGGTGCCCCATGATTCCAATATGTAAGTAATACAACCCCATCCTGTTATTTCTTAAGTAACATCCGACAGATTTTAGTTGTGCCTAAGTACTGCTACTCCTTCGATGTTCCCTCTGGCATGAGATCTCACAAATTTTAGTAAGAGATTACATAATTTTTTTTGGTAAGCATTTATGCACTAGTCTCACACTTTGTGTTTTTTATACAGTGAGACCTTGCCTAGTTTGGCACCGTATGTTGGCATGGAGTTTAGAAATTCAGATGAGGCTTGGGCATTTTGGCTTAGTTATGGTGGGCAGAAAGGCTTTGAGGTGAGAAAAAGGTATACAAACAAAAGGCCATCTGATGGCACGGTCACATCATGTAGATTTGTTTGTGCAAAGGAGGGTCATCGATTGCAAGACAAAAGGGATCATTTAATCAAGCGACATCGAATTGAAACTAGAACTGATTGTGAAGTCCACATGAGTCTTAAAATGGACCGGAACAAGGGCAATTATAAAGTGACTGAGCTGGTTTTGGAGCATAATCACATACTACACCTGCCAGAAATCTTACGCTTGATGATGTCACAAAAGAAAACTTCAGATTTACAGGTGGCAGGTGATGCTAGAATTGAGCCGAAAGCGGTAGATGATGCTGAAATTGGGCCGAAAGTGGCACATGAGTTGGCTAGTTGCCAAGTTGGTGGATCACTCAGTCTTAGCTCCCTTCAAGATCACACGAACTATTTGCCGACCAAGCGCCAACGGGAGATGGCATATGGCCAAGCAGGTAGCATGCTTAAGTATTTTCAAGACAAAATTACTGAGAACCCATCATTCCAATATGTATTGCAAATGGACTGTGAAGAACAAATAGCAAATATATTCTGGGTTGATGCTAAAATGATAATGGACTATGCACATTTTGGTGATGTTGTTAGTTTTGACACTACTTTTGGAACAGACAAGGAGAACAAGCCTTTTGGTGTCTTTGTCGGATTCAATCATTTTAGAGAAACTGTAGTTTTTGGTGCTGCTCTTATGTATGATGAAACATTTGAGTCCTTCAAGTGGCTGTTTGAGACCTTTCTAAAAGTTCATAACGGGAAACAACCTAAAACAATCTATACGGATCAAGATTCTGCAATGGGAAAGGCAGTTGCAGAAGTGTTTGTGGAAGCATGGCATGGATTATGCACCTTTCACATTATGCAGAATGCTGCCAAACATCTACATGCAGAGAAGAATGAAGATACAAGTATTCTATCAGATTTTAGCGCATGCATGTTCGAGTATGTGGACATGGCAGAATTTGAACATAAATTTGACATCATGAGGAAAAAGGTGAGCAAGCAAACTTGGTTGGATGGTATATACAAGTTGAAAGAAAAATGGGCTGAATGTTATATGAAGGATGTATTCACATTAGGAATGAGAAGAACACAGTTGAATGAGAGTGAGAGTCTGAACAATGACTTGAAAATCCATTTCAAATCTGATTTTGACATCATCAAGTTTTTCAAGCATTTCGAAAGGGTGGTGCAAGGAAAAAGGGATAATGAATTGAATTCAGAATTTGATTCAAGGAAAAATTTGCCTAAAATATGTATGAAGAGACCACCACCTATTTTGGTGCAGGCTAGCAAGCTGTATACACCTATTATATTTGAAGCTTTTCAAGGTGAATATGAAAAATCCTTGGCAGCTTGCACCAAGGCATTGGAGGGTGATAATGAATATCTAGTAGGAGATTTTACCTTTAAGGAGGAGTACAAAGTTATTGGTGATCCTTTGAAGCAAACAGTTTCATGCAGCTGCAGGCACTTTGATAGAACTGGGATATTATGTGCCCATGCTCTTAAAGTTCTTGATTTGATGAATATCAAATTACTACCACCACAATATGTGTTAAAGCGATGGACATGGGAAGCATGGATGGAAACTATACAAGACAACCAAGGAAGAAATATAACCGAGAATCCAATGGATGCTATGCTTCGCTACAAATTTATGTCTCACAAATTTCTCAATTTGGCACATCGAGCAGCCACCTTTCCAGAATGCTTCGTCTTAGTAGATAGTGCACTTGACATCCTTGGTAAGCAAATTGAAGACAAAATCAATGAATGCACAGTTCGCTCCGATGACCTTTTTGCTGGAGAGCTTGTGTTCTGGTGAAGCAAGCGAAAGCTCATTTTGCAAGTGAGCAATATGCAACTCTGTTGTTCAGTGCTGGGAGCATGGTCATCTGGTGGCACTGGATTATGCCACACCTCATTCTCTTTTGCCACCAGAATTATATTACCAATTTGACAACATTCAGTGTTCTACCCTCAAATTGACAGCACTTAGTGATGTATATAAGTTTAGCTTTCTTTTGCTGTTCTGCATGCAAATATTCTGGGAGCATGGCTACACATTTTGCAGGTCCCTTTTCAGCTTTATTTTTGATAGCTATGCAGTATCTCAGAATAATGCTCAATGTAGCAGCAGCACATTCTAATATTCAGTGTTCACTGTCCTGCAGAATTTTTTATTCTTCGTTTGAGCATTCAGAATCCATCCAATAAATATTTGCATTCAGAGTCTATCCAATAAACGTTCAGGCATTTATTTGAGCATTTAGAATAATCTCAATTTACAATTTCAATTTAACGTTCGGAACATTCAGTAAAGCTAGTTCTGAGGGTGGCATGGCACTACACGCCGTTGTTGGTGAAATATAGGAATGTTTCAAAGTGATTAGGTAGCACCACATTTATTCTTTTAGAGAGCTTCACCTGTGCAGACAGTTCAAATATCTTCGCTCGTGATCCCTTCAGGTTTAGCTGCAAGCCTGCAATCATATTTGAATTTGTCTAGTCAGTAGTAAGGTGACTTAACACCATCGAAGCATCTCTCTTTCCCTCTCCCCTCTTTTATACGAATCTACTGTAAGAAAATTGAGCTTTCAATTCTTTTGGAGTAGTTCTCCGCTGTTAAATGGTCAGATATTCGTACTTACGCGCATTCATGTGCATCTGTTAACTCTTCACATTTTATTTCAAGGTATAAATAGGCCGCCGGACAACGATTATTGACAAGTTGGATTCTGTTTCAGAATTTTTCAGAAACCATTTGCAAACACCCTACTCTGCTTTGGTTTTCAGGACAGAATCACCTGTAAGGCTAAAAGGTGTCGTTGACTGCTTTAGTCTTTCTCTGATTGGTATCCAGTTTCCATCAGTCCAGGTCAGCAGCACATTCGCGCTTTGGTTGCCTATTTCTCCAGTTGACGTTTCAGACAATCAAAATGACCTGCAATTAGTTCTGTCCTGCTGTCGGAAGTGCCAGTTAAATCCAACCTGTAGGAATACTCCATCATGGTCGATCCAAGTCAGCGGGGGCTGACGTGGCAGGGTCAACAGGGACGGTTTCAACTTTTCAACTGCTGATGAGTTCAACCAACCAAGGGTTAAAAGCAAGACTGAGCTTATAGGCTTCCTTTCTTGATGGATTTTTGCATATCCTTAGGCGATTTAGCCTCGGAGGAGGAAAATCCTAATTAGGCATTGGATCATTACAAACTCCTTCCACTTCATTCTTTCTTCTAGTGACCTGCGTCTGCGGTAGCTACATGTACCGTTTACTTCTTGTTATTTAGAGTGTGTTACTTCTTGTTATTTAGAGCGGGGTTTGCTTGTATCATTTGGTTCCTGTCTGAAATGATTCACCATCCCATGTAGGATGAAGCTATCCTACTTTAATACATTATTCTACTAATAGGAGTGAACTGTATGATACAAGCAAATTGGTTGAACCCCACGATCCAGGATCATCGATGCATGTATCAAGCACATCCTTACATTTGGAGCAGTAGTCTATTGGTTTCCTGCGCGCGTTTACGTAGAGAGTCCATTTATAGTGTATCTACTGCTTACATCTACGGTTTACATGATGGTTTAAGTACGGAGTAGCAGCCATGATCAGCAAAATATGCGTCAAAATAATCTCCACTGGTGGAAAAGTGAGCATAAGTTCCGGTTGGATAGTCTCATATATCTCGAATATCCAACCGGGACTAATTTTTCGAGACTAAAGGTTCCTCTTTAGTCCCGGGTCACTCACCCGAGACTAAAGACCCTCTTCACGTGGTCCCTTTAGTCACGTGGCACTTTTTTTCTTTTTACCCTAAATTCTTTTTCATATTAATGCTAATTGTTGCTTCACTTATATATATACTTATACGTATACATACTTAGCGTACACTACTTATATGTATTCACTCGTATTGTATGCATACGTATATATATATTTCATGATAGTATATGCATAATATTAATTATAACTACTATATATACAATTCTTAGTAGTTTATACGTATTAAACTAGTATTTATACAATTACTATATATATAATAATTTGTTCTGTTCATTCTTAGGATCCTTCCGTCGTGGTGTTGCTTGGTTCGGCTATTGAATGTCCATCGTAATAAAATTCTCCAATGGGATTTATCATCTCGTCCACTAGAAATCCTATTGGAGCTTCTTGGATTGCCAAAAGTCTCTCCTTCTCCAAGAGTTCTTCTCGCATCTGTAATTTGGAAATATGTGAATGTTACACCAACAATTAAATATAAGGAGCTAAAAAAGGATTAATTATTAATAGGTTTGTTTTACGTACAGTTATATCGTCCGATATCACCTTGTCCCTCATGAAACGGTACATGTGCTTACATACGTAGTATCCACATAAATTATTCCCTTGTTCCTATCTCAAGCACTTTAGTGAAAAAAATAAGTTATGAAATATTCGTGTTATAGAATGTACAAAATGTGCAAACTTCATACATATCGGGAACGTTGTACTGAATGTAAGTTTTTCTTTGAAATTACCACGGTGATGCTTACATAATCCTTTTCATGCGCTGCGAATTAAAATAATGAATGATACAGTGTTAGGTGAAAATTTAGGAATCAAAGTTTGCATAGAGATAAAGGTCCAGAATTATTACAAGTTAAGCATGTATTGAATGTCTTGGTACTCGTCCTTTGTTTCCTCAATGAAGCAAACACAATAACGTTGCTTTGATCAATCATAATTATAAGGAGAATGCAGTGGAAATTGCATACATAAATGTTCATATTAGAACTAACTAACATTAATTAGGTAAGGAAAAGGAAAATAAAAATCGACGGTACCCACACTTACTTAAAGTTGTAATACAGTAGTATGTATTGCTTGTAATTTTGTTGCTCCAACAATTTATCTATTCGTCTAATGTATCCTTTGGGTGATCTCGAATCTGACTTGGTTAATAAGTGTTGGGTCCATGAAGCCACCATTGAAGTACGATTCTCAGCTGCACCTCTAAATTTGCATCCTACATAAAATAAAATAAAAGACAAAGTTAGTAGGATGACACATACACAAAATAATTATTTGAGCCAAAATTAACATCTAAATAAACGCACACTTACAGAACCTAAGCACTGATGAGAGAGACATCAAGGGCATCTTGATGGTACACTTCATAAATATCCTTAAATTCCAACCACAGCAGTTTCTCACTTTCACTAATTTCAACTAATTGTCTAGGGCATTTGCACTAATTTTAATTCTAGTATATTGAGCATTTTTCTAAGCACTTATACTTAATTTATACTATTTTTCTAAGTATTTTAACTAATTTATACGGTTTTTCTTAATATTTAAAATAATTTATACTAATTTTCTATGGATTTATTCTAATTTATACAATTCTTCTAAGTTATCTAATTTTCTATGAAATTGAAAACACGGGTTGCGTCAGCAAGCCGCGGTTGGATGCGGCGCACCGATACCTCGCCGGAAGGGGGGCGCCGGGGATGAGCGTGGCAGCGTGCGGCGGGACGGTGTGTGGGACGGTGCCTATGGAGCTCGATTCGGCCGGCGGCGGCGCACGGTGGTCGGCGGTGTCCGGGCGGCTCTCTGCGACGCCGGGCAGAGGAGAAGGGTGCTGCCGGGGAGCCAGGGTGCGTAGGCGAAGGGGCGGCAGCGGTGGCCGGCGGGGAGGGCTGGGGTGCTTCTGCTGGCGGGCACTGGAAGCGTCGTCGAGGAGACGAGGGAGGCACCGGGGTGGTGCTGTGGAGAAGATGCCGGCCAGAGCAACGACGAGGTCGAGGGGGACGCCCACAGAGGAGATGACGGCGGCGCCGGTGGCGGTGCGGGCAACGAAGGCGACGAGGATCGTGAAATCGGTTATGTCCCAAGGAGGGGAAAGGGCTTGGATATTTATACTTCCACCCTTTTAGTCCCGGTTGGTAGTACCATCCTGGACTAAAGAGTGTTTAGTCCCAGGTGGTATTACCAAACTTGAGTAGGGGGGGGCCTTTTAGAACCTGCATACAAAAGCATTACCTAAATATGTTTGGTGGTGTAGGTAGTGCTCACAACAAGTGTGTTCAGAAATATGATG
>NC_028455.1:25507925-25511185 GCF_000263155.2 Setaria italica | reverse complement strand
TGGAATACCAGGTGGTATTTCCAACCGGGACTAAAGGGTCCCTTCCCTTTACCTTCCCCGCACAAACCATTATTTCCACCCTTTTATTTCAACAATCAGTTTACTCAAAATGCTACAAATTTTATAAATATGAAATAAATGTACCAAAGTAGATGAGATGTTGAATAAATTTTTTAGATTACTGGTGTTAAGATGTAATCAAAAAAATACTAAACTATAATCTAATATGTTTTAAGTTGATTTAATACTTTTTCTTAATCAATAAAAATGAAAAAAAATCAATGTTTTAAACATGCAAAAATATATCCAATTAGCTTATGTGATAAAGTTAATATATTGACCATATAATATTTTTTAACCTTTTTATTGTTGTTTATGTTGATCGAATAATCATGTGCAACCAATCAAATAATAGCTTTACAAGCGCCAATCGTACATTCTTTGGTAGAATACACCTAAGTGCAACCGGAAGCAATTGGTCATCAACATATAGCAGCCATAGACCTTTAGATTTGTGAACTTTTTTTTTCATATTAATTATTTCCTTTATATTCGAGGAGTACCCATACGGAACCTTGATACTATTCATGCAATCAAACATGCTATCCTTTTCTTCCTTACTGAGAGTGTAACTGGCAGGACGTAAGTAGTGCTGTCCTTTATCTCTCTTTTCTGAATGTAGGTCATCTCATTGCTTCAGTCCTGTCGTGCTTCCAATGTATCTTTTGAGTTCCCATAACAACCTAGGAAGCCTAGCGCGTTCACGCAAATATTCTTCGTTAGGTGCATCCTGTCAATTGCGTTGCGGACCTCTAGGATTTCCTAATAAGGTAGCTCCCAAAATATAGACTTTTTTTCCACATGGGTGCACGCCCGTTATCATCGTTCGGACCAGGTTCGCTAACAAGACCCTTTCCAAAGACTACCCTTATATCCTTTATTATCTCAAATACACGTTTTCCATCTCGGTGTGCAGGTTTTTTACGATGGTCTACCACCCCTTTGAAATGCATTCCTTTCTTTCTTAATGGGTGGCTAGTAAGAATAAATTGATGATGATCCATATACATGATCTTCCTAGAGTGTTTCAAATGCATGTTGTTTGTATCGTCTAAACAATGGGTGCAGGCCCAATATCCCTTGTTTGTCTGTCCTGAAAGGTTACTCAGCGCAGGCCAATCATTGATAGTTATGAACAACAATGTTCATAGGTCAAAGCTCTCTTGTTTATCCTCATCCCACACACGTACACCTTCTCCCTTCCATAGCAATAAAAGTTCATCAACCAACGGTCTTAGGTACACGTCAATGTTGTTGTTGGGTTATTTTGGGTCTTGGATAAGCACTGGCATCATAATGAACTTCTATTTCATGCACAACCAAGGAGGAAAGTTGAACATACATAGGGTCACAGGCCAAGTACTATGACCACTACTCAACTCACCGAATGAATTGAATCCATCAGTACTTAAACCAAACCTTATATTTATTGCATCGCTTTCAAAGTCCGGGAATGCTCTATCAACTGATCTCCACTGGGCCCTATCAGCGGGGTGTCTCAGCATGTCATCTTGCTTACGTTCTTCTTTGTGCCATTGCACTTTCATCTCAATTTTCTCTATTTCTAAAGCATAAAACAAAGTATAATAATAATAAATGAAGGGAGGATAAAATAGCTAGCCTTTACAACACTTTGGATGAGTGAAATCCCCACGAAAATGAGAAAAAAAATCAGGCAGCACCTCCCTAAGCTTGCTTGATCGCCATGGAGAAAGAGCCCGAGCTCTCGGTCTGATGAGTGGCTCGGGCTCGGGGAGGAAGAAGGGGATTTTTATAGGGCGAGCGTTTAGTCCCGGTTGGAAAAACCAACTGGGTCTAAAGGCCTCTCATTTAGTGTGGCCTGATGGAGAATGCTGGGAATTCTTGGACTTGGTTCCATCATCTTCTTTGGACCTCCATGCCTTCCATGTGTGTTTAACACTCTTTTTGATCCATGTATGTATTTCTGAAAATGACAATGAACACACATCATGGTGCAACATCAATCCATCAAATGTATCAAATACAATCATGACAAAGAATTATTTCACTTTTGAATCAAAAGTTGCTAATGTGGTTGTATCCGAGCAGATGATGCACTACGGGAGACAGAACTTTTGCCGAGTGCCTGGGGCACTCGGCAAAGGCATGAAAACACTCGGTAAAGCCTTTGCCGAGTGTAACACTCGGCAAAGGGCACATGGCAAATATTGTGTCGGCAAAGCCTAGTTTGCCGAGTGTCAAAACTCGGACACTCGGCAAACATGTTGCCGACGGCCGAAAAACACTCGGCGAACAGATGGACTCGGCGAACCGCGGACTGACGGCGTCGGGTAACGGCGAGTTTGCCGAGTGCCAAACGGGTGGCACTCGGCAAACATCCAGTCTTTGCCGAGTGCCAACACTAAACCCACCTACACATCCTCGGGCTGTCCAAAAAACGTGGACAATTCGAAACAGATACGATTATAGATATGCAAAGATCTGCATATTTCCAACCGTATCTCTTTCGAACGGGAGACGCCTAACTAGGTTACGTGATATACGAACATTATACGGAAATAGAGGTGTAGCATGCCTCACCTTGCTATCCTGCAAAGTGACGAGTCGAGGACGGTCCTTGTAAGCCTCTCCTGCAACAAAAGAAACAAAGCATTGTTTAAGTCAAAATTTCGGCAGCATCTCCCCTGCACGGGGAGGTTTCCAAAACCTGCAACATAAGAAACGGCACGATGGCCGACAACCACAATCACAATAAAGAGTTGGCACGATGGCCAACAACCACAACCACAACCACAATAAAGAGTTGATTCCTTTTGCAAGTATGTTCCGAGGTAGTGTAAACATGTTCCTATGCACCGTAATTGCTCTAGGTGTAATCGTATACATGTGTGTATAGTTTTCAAAGTAAAGACCCGCATTATTTGTTTTCAACCTTTTGGAATAAACTAACAGATTGATCCGTGCAGATAGCGCAAGTAGTTTTTTATATATAAATTGACAATAGAAACATAGTTGCTTGCAAAAATGACCATAAATATACACACACTATCTTAAAAAAGCCTGAGTACACACCTTATCCCGGCCCGGGCGGCGGCGGGCCGGCGGCGGCCGGCGGCGGCCCCGCGGGGCGTCCGGGCGGCTGCAGCAGCGCGCGTGGCGCCCGGCCGGCGCAGCGGGCGCGGTCACGCCGCCACGGCAGGCTCTGGGGGCCGGTCAGC